>NC_067493.1:34469032-34526532 GCF_947179515.1 Apodemus sylvaticus | reverse complement strand
CAAGTCAGCCTCAGCACGGTGGCAGAAACGAAAAAACCCTGGTGTTCTCTGACACCCCTCGTGTACAACACGCACATTTTTAGTCACACTCTGTGAGCCCTGTGGTGGCTGTGCACCTCTCTGATCCTCAGCACTTGGGAGGCAGAGGCAGGCAGAGCTTTAAGAGTTCAAAGCCAGGAGCTGGAGAGCTGGCTCAGCGGTTAAGAGCACTGAGTGCTCTTCCGAAGGTCCTGAGTTCAAGTCCCAGCAACCGCATGGGGGCTCACAACCATCTGTAATGGGATCCGATGTCCTCTTCTGGGGTGTCTAAAGACAGCTACAGTGTACTTACATATAATAATAAATAAATCTTTAAAAAGAAGAGAGTTCAAAGCCAGCCTGGTCTACAGATGGAGTTCTGAGACAACCAAGGCTTCTTAAAGAGACCCTGTCTGAAAAAAGTTAAAAGCAATGTTGTACGGGGCTGCAGGGAGGGGTGTGGGCTGCAGGGAGGGGTGTGGGCTGCAGGGAGGGGTGTGAGGATAAGAGCAAACACTAGTCTTGCAGAGGACTCCAGGGTGGTCTCTGTTAGCCACATTAGATAATGTAGTACAGGCTCACAACTGCCTGTAACTCCAGCTACAAAGGATATGATGCCCTCTTCTGGCTTCTGAGGACACTTGCACACACACAGACAAACTCACACACACACACACAGAAACACACACACACACACACAGAGACACACACACTTTAAAAATAACAATAATTTAAAAGAAAGAAAGAGTCAGAGAGAGAGAACATGGTAGGTGGCCATCAAGACCTCCCCATGGCCAGCACTGACCAGCTGTAGCCACACCCAGAGACCCCAGGCTCATCAGCATCCCCAGCCTGCATCCCTGTAACCCACCTGGCTGGGGAGCCAGCCCAGACTAAAGTGATGGGCTTTCTGTAACAGCTTCCAGGTTAGCAGCAGCAGCAGCAAAGCCACCAGCATCAGGCTGTGCAGGCAGGATAGAAAGAGGTCCCTGAAGGTGGCTGGAGACAGACCCAGAGCTTCACAGGCACAGAGGTGCCCCAGGGCCAGCCTCACAGTGCGGGTGCAGCACAGCCCGACTCTGTAAGTCAGCCTGGGTCCCCAGAGCAGCAGCCACATGGGGACCCACAACAATGCCAGTCCAGCTCGAAGGACTAAGCCCAGAGCACAGGTTAAGATGACTTCTGGAAGCACGTGGGCCTGGTCACTGCCGGAACCCCGGGCTTCCTGGGACAGCCCCGACACCCAGTGTTGAAAGACGGCCATCTTCAGGAGCAGAAAGTGGTACAAGTGGGTACGGTTCTGGATGAGCTGTAGGAAGACAGGGACACCAGTGTCACCAACCTGGGGTGGAATCCAAGCACTGCATTGCAGACAGGGGCTGCCCAGACATTGCGAGCTAAGTCTCAGTTTCCTTATGATACAGGAGTATCTCATTCATTCATTCATTCATTCATTCATTTGATTTTGGTTTCTTTTGAGACCCAGTCTCTCAAGGTAATCCTGACTATTGTGGAGATTGCTGTGTAGACAAGGCTACACTTGAACTCACAGAGATCCTCCTGCCTTTACCTCTGGAATGCTGAGATGAAAGGTGTGTGCCGCCATGCTGTACAATCTTTTGTTCCCCCTGTGTGTAGACCCGGCTGTCCAAGAACTGGATCTATAGATCAGGCTGGCCTTGAACTCAGAGATATGCCTGCCTCTACCTCCCAAGATTTTTTAAATGTTTGTGAGCATGCTGTCACAGATCAGAACCCATCACAGATGGTTGTGAGCCACCTAGTGGTTGCTGGGAATTGAACTCAGGACCTCTGAAAGGACAGTCAATGCTCTTATCAGCTGAGCCAACTCTCCGGCCCTGTAAGAGTGACGTTTAAGTGTGGGGATAGAACCCAGCTGTGGCATGCTTGGCTAACATGCACGAAACCCTGGGTTCAAGCCCCGGCTCTTCAGAAAATCGAGAGAGGTGGAGCGAGCCTGTCATCTCAGCAGTTTGGAGGTAGGAGCAGAAGGATCTGCTGTTCAAGGTCCTCTGGCTATGCAGGAAGTTCAGAACTAACCTACTCTACATGAACTAACCTACTCTACATGAAACCAAACAAGTGAACAACAGAGAGTGCTCCGTGCTCCAAGCTCTTGCCCCACAAGCCTGGTGACCTCAGTGTGATCCCAGAGTCCATGGAAAGGGAGAGGAGAGAAGCCACTCCCGAAATCGTCCTCTGACGTCCACACAGGTGCTATGGCAAGCAAACACCCGCCACACACCTCACACACAGGAATCATGATTAATAACAATTAAAAACTAATAGGTAGAGCTGACCTCCCCTCTAACTCTGTGAAATTCGAACACAGGGCTGGCTGACTTCCCCCCAATACCTGGGCTTGCCTAGAATCCTGGTTGCCCAAGCTTGGCATGAGGGAAGCTGGGCATAAAGGTATCATTGGGGACAGAGAGGTGTGCAGACATGGGAGACGGTGACAGATTTAATGGGAGACCTACTGTGGGAAGTGTAGGAGGAGAGACAGACGATTCCCAGGTCTCTCATCTGAGTGGCAGGTGGCTCAAGGGTGTCTTCTGTTCACCAGGAAGTGGGGTTAATAGGGGGGTGAGGTTGTAATGGAGGATTCCTCAATGAAGAGCATGCCTCTCTGGTAGAAGGTAAAGCCTCCAGCCCTCAGGTGACAAGATGATCAAGCTGGACTGATCCCCGAAAACCCTATATCCATGGGAGCATGGAGGTCTATGAACTGCATTCTGAAGGACCAGGGTAGGAACCAGGCATGGGGCACATGGCTGCTGTTGAGCAGAGGTCAGGAGTTCAAGGCTAGCCTGGGCTACGTGGTGAGATTGTGGCCAGCCTGGACCACATAGTGGGATAGCAGGGGAGGTGAGGAGGTAGAGGAGGAGGAGAAGAAGGAGGAGGAGGGGGAGGAGGAGGAGGAGGAGGAGGAGGAGGAGCAGGAGGAGGAGGAGGAGGAGGAGGAGGAGAATAGAGCACTTGCTGTTGAAGCATGAGGATCAGTCGCAGCACCCACATAATAAGCAGGGCACACACGGCCCAGGGCACACACGGCTCAGGGCACACACGGCTCAGGGCACACACGGCTCAGGGCACACACGGCTCAGGGCACACACGGCCCAGGGCACACACGGGTCAGGGCACACACGGGTCAGAGCACACATGGCCCAGGGCACACATGGCTCAGGGATGCTGCCAGACAAAATAAAATTAAGAAACAAATGTATCAGCACCAAGTTCCAAGGATCAAAGAAATAAGGAAAAGAGAGAGTGTGTGAGAGAGAGACAGAGAGAGAGGGGGAGAGGTAGGGAGAGAGGGGGTCTCCTCTGGCTTCCCTGTGCACACACAGGCATTTGCACACAGGTGCGTACATCACACCCACACCCACATGCATGCACACTAGAAAGAAGAAGGGAGAGAAAGAAAGACAGGAGGCAGGGGAGGGAGAAAGGGAAGGGGAAGGAAAGAGAACATAGGCCATTGAGATGGCTCAGCAGGTAAAGGCACCGTCTGCCAAGCCTGCTACCTGAGTTCAGTCCTCAGGACATGCATGGTGGAAGGAGAGAACACACGCACACACACACACACACACACACACACATACACACACCCAACACACACAGTCTCTCTCACTCTCTCTCTCTCTCTCTCTCTCTCTCTCTCTCTCTCTCTCTCTCTCTCTCCATATATATATGTATGTATTTATGTATACGTATGTATATATAAAATCTTTTTTTTCTGTTTTATTTATTCTTTATAGATTACACCATGTCTATATATTTATGGGAAACAGTGTAACACCTCAATGTATGCAAATACATAATAGTCAAATCAAAGTATCTATATGTTATTTCTTTGTGCTCAGGGCCTTTGAGTGTGCCTCTCTTTTTGTTCTTTATAAAGGAGATGACAGGGCATTGTAAAATTCACCATGCAAAGAAAGCCATAGCTGTCCTGTTGTGTCACAAGGATTTATTCTCCCTGAGGTTGCAGTGGCTCAGGGGTTAAGAGTAAGGCCAGGCGGCGGCGGTGATGGTGGTGGTGGTGGTGGTGGCAGCAATGGCGGCCATCTCGGTATCTTTAATCCCAGCACTCAGTAGGCAGAAGTAGGAGGCTCTCTTGTGAGTTGGATGCCAGCCTGGTCTACAGAGTGAGTTCCAGGACAGTTAGGGCTGCTATACAGAGAAACCTAGTGTTCCTGTGCTTGGCCCACTCTACTTAGCACGGTGCTCTCCACTTCCATGTGTGACGCTTGTAGTGGCAGGATGTCACTGATCACAAGATTGTGTACTTCTAACTGAAAAGCCCTGGAAGTCCCTGAAGCTGACCACAGTCACTCAGCTCTTTGCTGCCAGAGTAAGCTGGCAGGATGCCAAGACTGAGGTGAGCCCAGCTGCCCGGAAGATGCAGAAACCAGCAGAGCAGGTCCGCCACCCCCGCGTATCTCAGATCCAGTTTCCGTTCGCGTTCCACGCTTCCTGCCTACCCTGCTTCCGAAGAGAAGACATACCGGACCCCAGCCGGGATCCCAGGCCCCCATATAAAATCTTTTTAAGGGAAAGAAAAGAAAGGAAGGGTCAGCTATGATAATGTACATCTTTAGTCTCAGCATAAGGGAGGCAGAGGCAGGCAGTTCTGAGTTCACATAGAAAGTACCAGGACACACCAGGTAGGGCCTTGTCTTAAACACACACAACACACACACACACACACCACACACACACAACACACCACACCACACACACACACACACACACACCACATACCACACACCACACATGGAAGAGAGGAGAGAAAGGATGTGGAAAGAAGGAGAAGGAGGAAAGATTTCCACAGTACTTCAGAGACGGGGCTTTCAGGACGTTGCTGTTTATCCCGTGGTGGCTGGGAACGGCTGATTCTCTCAGCTCCCCTATCTGCACCATGCTTACCAGCGCAGAGAGCCTCCCAACCCGCAGCAGAGTTCTGAGAAGGCCGGATCGGACCCAGGGAGAGGCCTCCATGTCTGGCCTCCATCCATTCCTCCAGCCGGGAGAGGCAGGGTGACCTCACAGATGCCACAGAGTGGGGGTCCAGTTGCCATGGGGACCCAGTTGCCACATGACACATTGTCCTTTTCCCTAGATCCCCTCCCCTGCTCCTCTGAGC
This sequence comes from Apodemus sylvaticus, assembly GCF_947179515.1. Lineage (NCBI taxonomy): Eukaryota > Metazoa > Chordata > Mammalia > Rodentia > Muridae > Apodemus > Apodemus sylvaticus. The sequence goes on along the minus strand of NC_067493.1, from coordinate 34,521,344 downwards.
TTGTCTGGCTGTGTGGTCACCACAGAACAGATGACTGATCGCTAGGACCAATTCTCTATCTACTCCCGGGAGAAAACCCAGAGCCCATTTCAGAATCGCCCAGTTTACCTGCCAGACGTGGGAGGTGGAGAGGCAGGGAGATAGGGATGAGGAGAAAGAACAAGATGGAGGGAGGACGTGGGATCTGTATGGCCTTACCTTCCAGGTTAGGCCTCGAGGATGTCAGATTTGCCATAGGAGGAACCCCAGTTTAGCTTCCTGAGACCCTTCTGTCCCCACCCCAGGCCTCTCCCCCTGTCTCTTCTCTCTCCCCTTCAGTTTCAGGCTGAAGAATAAGTGTGCAGTCTTGGAGTTTCCCCATTCAGAGGCCCAGCGATGACCAGCAGGGAGCACATAGGAATCAGTGTGTGCAGCCTTGCACGGCGCCAGGGGGCGCCATCCGCTGTCCTCCCTGGAGAAGCAGGCTCAACACCCCCAGAACAAGACCTAAAGGAGCTCCGAGCGGTTGCAGTACCGCGTTCCAGTCGCCAGGGGGCAGAAGACACCGCAGGGGCGAGCAGGGCGCTTGGCAGGCAGGAGAAAGTTTCTCAGTTTGCAAGGCTGATTTCCTGGTGACAACCTCACTGAGGCACCTGAGAGGCGCCTGGTGTATTTCCTGTCAGTGCCTGGGTTACAAGAAGGGAACCACCCCGAGATAATGAGACTCGGAGTCTTCCTTTTATTTAACCCTCTTGTTATATGTGCAAAACTAACAGAGCTTGGCAAGCCATGTGCCCCGCCTGGCCCCCATTTCTCCGTGTACCTGAGGCAAACTTCTGAGTCTCCTGCACTGAGTCCTGATATTTCACCTTTTTTTTTTCTTTTTCCAGACAGGGTTTCTCTGTATAACCCTGGCTGTCCTGGAACTCACTCTGTAGACCAGACTGATCTCGAACTCAGAAATCTGCCTACTGGGATTTAAGGTAGGCACTGACACTGCCTGCCTCTATTTCACATTTTTAACGTGATTTTTTTTTTAAATTTATGTGGCTTGGAAAGAGCAGGGATTTTTTTTTAGAGATTTATTTATTTTTAATGAGTAAGTAAATTGCAGTTGTGTTCAGACACTTTTTCTTCTTCCTCTGGAACTGCTCGCTCTGACCCAGCTGGGTCCACTGGAACTGGCTGTTTATAGAGAGAAAAAAATACAACTTTCCATATGAATGTGCATCATGGCATATCAATGACTATTGTATACTTCAGAAAATAATGAAAGAACAGATCAGAAATAGAATAATGGAGCCAGGCATGGTGGCACATGTCTTTAATACCAACACTTGGAAGGCAAGAGGCAAGGTGGATCTCTGGGTTCAAGGCAGCCTGGTCTACATAGTGATTTCTGGGACAAGTGGGGCTACACAGAGAACTCCTGTCTTGAAAAAACAAGAGGTAGGAGAGAGAGAGAAATAGAAAGACAGAGACAGAGAGATAGAAACAGAGAGACAGAGAAAGACAGAGAAACAGAAGGAGGAGAAGGGGAAGGAGAAGATGAAGAAGAAGATGAAGAAGAAGAGGAGGAGGAGGAGGAGGAGGAGGAGGAGGAGGAGGAGGAAGAAGAAAATCAAGTACCAAGCTAGTAGGTAAAGCATTTGCTGTCAAGACTATTGACTTGAGTTTGACCCGGGACCAGAGACACACACAGTATGAGGAGAGAGTCAACTGCTGATATTTAGAGGTGGTAAAGTACACAGCTGACATGTGTAAGACTAAATTACACTCCCAACATGGAAAAGAAAAAAGAAAAGAAAAAGCTCAGAGGACGAGGTTCATCTACTTAACACCAACCCTGAACGGCATGGTGGAAAACTACAGCCCCAAGTTGTCTTCTGACCACCACAGGCTAGACCCTTGTCATCTGTACAGGCTAGACCTTTGTCATGTGTACAGGCTAGACCCTTGTCATGTGTACACGCTAGACCCTTGTCATGTGTACACCCACACCACAGGAAAAAAGATGAAGGAAGAAAGCAAGGGAGGGAAGAAGGGACGGAGGGGAGGGAGGGAGAGACAGAGAGACAGAGAGACAGAGAGAGAGAGAGACAGAGAGAGAGGTTTCTTTTGATGTTTTTTTTAAATCAAAGGACCCGATGAAGCCTGGAAGCCAAGATAGTTAACAACAAAAGGAACTAAAAGGACCATGAGGATTGTGCAAAGCCAGGCCAATGTCATTAGTAATCAGGAGGGAAGTCACACTGAGATGCTATCTCCCCTTCCTTACCAACAATGAAAGAGTCAGGGGTGGGTACACCATGCACCAGTGACTTTATGGGGCAAATAGGAATCCATGCAGGACCTCAGAGATCCACACAGGAAATGAGCGTGCAGAGCTGCCCATGAACACATGGGAAGATACAACTAGACACAGACTGAAAGCTGGGGGCGTGGCTCAGTGGTAGAGCCCCTGCCTAGAATCCTCCAGTGAGGGGCTGGGGGTGTGGCTCTGTGGTAGAGCCCCTGCCTAGAATCCCCCAGTGAGGGGCTGGGGGCATGGCTCAGTGGTAGAGCCCCTGCCTAGAATCCCCAGGGAGGAGCTGGGGGCGTGGCTCAATGGTAGAGCCCCTGCCTAGAATCCCCAGGGAGGGGCTGGGGGTGTGGCTCAGTGGGAGAGCCCCTGCCTAGAATCCCACAGTGAGGGGAACATAAGACTCAACCTACTATTTTAGTGCTCTAATTTCTACTGATCCCACTACACAACCCCCATTAACAAAAGGACCCCTTATGGAAACGTTTACTCATGAATAAAGATAAGTGCAGAACTGCAGGCAAATCTTATCTGTAAAGAGATGGATAAATACAATTGGAAACTCCTTTGAGGGATGACTCAAGGTTGGCTGTATGGGTTGATGAGGAAAGGGCTGAAAAACATGGTTTAGTAGGAACAGAAAGTTCCAGGGATATCTGCAGCATGGCAGCGTTAATAGATGTTTCTCAGACCCAGGGGACACAGGAACGCCCACCCAGCCAGGGGCAGAATCCTTCTGGTTTGCATCTGCACCAGGAGAGGATCCTGTGCTCCAGCACCCCCACCCCAACCACAGCCAGAGACAGCTTGACCCCCAGGAGTTCTGACACACACCCCGATCACAGGAAATGCAGAGACAAAAAAATGGAGCAGAGACTGAAGGAAAGGCCATTCAGAGACGGCTCCACCTAAAGATCCATCCTACCTGCAGACACCAAATCCCGACAGTACTATTGATGCCAGGAAACGCTGACAGGAGCCTGGCACGGCTGTTCCCTGAGAGCCTCTGCCAGAGCCTGACCATTACAGATGCAGATACTAACAGCCAACCATCGTTCTGAGCCCAGGGGCCCCAATGGAAGAGTTAGGGGAAGGACTGAAGGACCTGAAGGGGATTGCAACCCCACAGGAAGAACAACAATATCAACTAACCTGACCACCCAGAGCTCCCAGAGACTAAACCACCAACCAGAGAGCACACATGGAGGGACCCATGGCTCCAGCTACATAGGAAGCAGAGGATGGCGTTGTAGGGCATCAGTGGGAGGGTAGGCCCTGGGTTCTGTGGAGTCTTGATACCCCAGCATTAGGGGATGCTAGAGCCGGGAGGTGGGAAGGGGGGGTAAGAGAGGGAGCTCCCTCATAGAGGCAAAAGGGAGGGGAGGGGATAGGGGGTTTGCTGAGGGGAAACCAGGACGGGGACAACATTTGAAATCTAAATAAGTAAAATAGCCAATAAAAATATATACTTGTGTTCCCCAAGTCACTATGAAATGCTATGTATATTGTTCTGGACATGCAATGTATATGGTAAATACAGTAAAGATGTAGCTGATGTGATGGTGCACACCTGTGACACCAGCCGCAGAGGCCCAGGCAAGGGGACTGGTGAGTTCCCAGCCAGGCTGGGATGCCCTGGACACCCTGTCAAAGTCATTTTTAAAATTTTTATTTATTAGGATATGAGTCGTAGTTACTGCCCTATTGCTGGAGGAGATGTCATGGCCGAGAAAGGTTATGCCAGAGAGCCTTAATTGGGACTTGTTTATAGTTTCAGAGGATTAGTGTGTAACCAGCATAGCAGGGAGCACGGTGGGTGGGAGGCAGGCATGGTGCTAGAGCTGTACCTGAGAGCTTGCATCCTGATCTGCAGGCAGCAGGCAGAGAGCTACCCTGGGCCTAGGCTTTTAGAACTTCAGAGTCCATCCCAAGTGATTCACCCACTCCAACAAGGCCACCTCTCCTGATCCTTCCCAAACTGTTCCACTAACTGCGGACCAAATACTGAAGCCTACAGTGACCATTCTCCTTTAAACCCCAGAGCACATTTCTGAGGTAGGAGAGAGACTGCTCAGAGGTCAGAGGACACCTCTGTGGAGCTGACTTTGCTCTTCCTCCTTTATACAGTTCCAGGGATCGAACTCAAACCACCAGGCCTTCATGGCAAATGCCTTAGCCACTAAGGATTCTCACTTGGCCTCCCCATCAAACGTGTTTTCAAAGATAACTATAACTGGGGTATAATTTAGTGTTAGAGAACCTGCTTAGCATATGCAAGTCCCTCAGTTTAGTCACCAGTACCAAAGGAAGGAAGGAAGGAAGGAAGGAAGGAAGGAAGGAAGGGAGGGAGGGAGGGAGGGAGGGAGGGAGGGAGGGAGGGAGGGAGGGAAGGAGGGAGGAAGGGAGGGAAGGAGGGAGGGAGGGAGGGAGGGAGGAAGGAAGGAAGGAAGGAAGGAAGGAAGGAAGGAAGGAAGGAAGGAAGGGAGGGAGGGAGGGAGGGAGGGAGGGAGCAAGGGAGGGAGGGAGGGAGGAAGGGAGGGAGGAAGGAAGGGAAGGAGGAAGGGAGGGAGGAAGGAAGGAAGGGAAGGAAGGGAGGAAGGAACTAAGGAAGGAGTGAAGGGAGGAAAAAGGTTAAAATTTAGACCAGAGATATGGCTCAGTTGGTAATGACTGCCCAGCCTGCACACAGCTCCACATTTGGTCTCAGCCCTGTATAAACTAGACATAATGGCACATGCTTGTAATTCCTGCACACACTCCCGAGATGGAGACAGGACAAGGAGTTCAAAGTCATCCTTGACTACACAATGTGTCTGAGGTCAGCTTGGGCAACACTTAGACCACCCAGGAGATGATGGAAAGTAGGGGAAGAGACCCAGGCAGAGGGAAATGACCAGGAAGCAAGAGAAGACAAACTGGAGGAAGGAAATGCCCGTCTCACTGCCCACCATGCTACAGCCAGCCTGCACCAAGATTCCATCTGTTCAGTGGCACCTCCCCATTCTGCCCTGGGACAGCCCAGTCCAAAATGACTGCCTGGTCCTGATAACGCAGTTCAGCCTGTCTGCTACCTGGCTTCTTCTAAAACTGATCCTGTAACCTCCAGTCAGACTGTTCAACATATAATTCACTCAGGGTTCATGCTGGCCATTTTCTTATCAACTTGACACAAGCTCGGCTTGACCTGTGTTTGGGAAGAGGGAGCCTCAATTGAGAACATGCTCATATCCAGTCAGAGCTGTTTGGGAAGGATTAGGATCTCTGGCCTTGTCGGAGTGGGTGTGTCATTTGCGATGGACTCTGAAGTTTCAAAAGCCTATGCCAGGCCCAGGCTGGCTCTGCCTTCTGTGGGGTTTGATGGATGTCTGCTGTGGGAGGGCCCAGCTGACTGTGGGAGGTGCCCTGTCTGGGTTGGTCCTCCTGCTGTATCAAAGCAGGCTGAGCACGCCATGGGAACAAGCCAATAACCCAGTATTTCTCCATGGCCTCCGCATCAGCTCCTGCCTCCAGGTCCCTGCCTTGAGTTCCTGCCCTGACTGCCCTGGATGGTGGACTACAAGCTGTAAACGGAAATAAGCTGTCTTAGTTAGGGTTTCTATGGCTGTGCAGAGACACCATGACCACGGCAACCCTTATAAAAGAAAAAACATTTCACTGGGGCTGCCTCGCATCTTAGTCCATTAATGTCATGGCGGGAAGCCTGGCGGCACGCAGGCAGACATGGTGCTAGAGCAGGAGCTGAGAGTTCTACATCTTGCTCTGAAAGCAGCAGAAGTGACTGCAGGCAACACTGGGAGAGGCTTGAGCATATGAAACCTTAAGGTCCACCCCTAATGTCACCCCAAGTGACACACTTCCTCCAGCAAGGCCACCCCCCATAGTGCCACTCCCTCTGGGTGAACATTCAACCACAGGATTCTATTGAGGCCACCACAGAAACCCTTTCCTCCTGGAGTTTGGTGACAGCATTTTGTCAAAGCACTAGAGACCCTAAGTCAGGGTCTGCAGGGCAGCCACAAAGCCTGGTGACTCTGCGCCTGTTCTAAGAACAAGCCCGAGTGTCCAGTGCAGCAGGTACAGAGGCCTGGCTCCACCCTGATCCTAGAAGCAGCCGGACAAGTTCCTGTAATCTTTCAGGGATCTCAACTCAGGAAGCCAGCTCCTTGGCTGCACAACGGAAGAATTTGAAGCCAGGCATGATACGTGCAAGGTAAACTGTCAGGCTATGCTAAAGAGGCAGAAGCAGGAAGATCACAAGTTCTAGGCCAGTCTTTGTCATGCTTTGGGCTGGTGAGATGGCTCAGTAATCAAGAAGCTTGCCACCAAGCCTGATGTTGTGAGTTCGATCCCCGGGGCACACTTCGGTGGAAGGGAGAACCGATCCCTGTGGCCTGCACACAGTACGTGTCAAAATAAATACACTTTAAGCATTTTAAAATGTAAAATGCAATTTTATAATTGACGTTTTTTAAATTATACACTAGATAAATAAATGAAAAAATTACTTTTAAAGTGCAAATTATGGGGAAAGGGAAAGAAACCCTTCACCAGTTGAGCATCTAGAATTCTGATACAGTTAGCTCTGCCTTTATGGCCATTTATGTGCAAGCCTGCGGTTTTTGAAGACTCTTACCAGAGATTCCGTTTACAACTAAAGCCTCGTGTCCTGACAACTGCCTTGCGCATTCACATCAGCTTTCTCAGATTGCTTTCCAACTCGAGGGCCCTCCAGAGCCATTCATAGTCCCAGAGGGTGAGGAGAGGAGCAGGTCTGAGCACCTGGAAGATGTATCGTTTGCGCGACCAGAACGGTGTAGGTATCTGTCTACTGCAAAGAAACCTAGGTGGACGCTTGGGGAAGCGCGTGCACGCGCATGCTCACTGCTGTATCTTAATTTCTTCCCAAGATCCTCTCTGTCTTCTTAACCCTTAGGTTTAAAACGTATGTGTGGTGGTTTGGATGGAAATGGTGGTGCAGACAGTGTCACTATTAGGAGGCGTGGCCCTGTTGGAGGAAGTGCGTCACTGTGGGGGCGGGCTTTGAAGTCTCCTATGCTCAAGCTCTGCCCAGCAGGAACGGAGCCTCCTACTGGCTGCCTGTGGAAGACAGTTCTCCCTCTGGCTGCCATCAGATCAAGATGTAGAACTCTCAGCTCCTCCTCCAGCATCCTGTGCACGTGGATGCCGCCATGTTTCCCACCATGATGATAATGGACTGAACCTCAGAAACTGTAAGCCAGCCCCAGTTAAATGTTTTCCTTTATAAATGTTGTCATGGTCATAGTGTCTCTTCATGGCTAAGACCGGATGTTTAAAAGATAAATCCCTGAATAAACTCAACTCCTTCCGAATGATGTAGCATTTTAATGCAATTGCTCATGATGTGGTGACCCCCCCAACTGTATAATTATTCTTGTTGAGGGGGCTTAAAAAGGAGAGGATGGGGGTTAAAGGAGTGTGGCACGGCAGTGTGGGGGAAGGGGGTGCCCAGGCAGGCCCTTGCCTGGGTACCTCTGCCCCCTGAGGGACCACACACACTCAGGCATGGTATAGAATAGAGTTTATTCAGAGTAGGGGATGGGAGTTAGTGGTAGAGAAAGGCAGAGAGAGAGAGAGAGAGAGAGGAGAGAGAGAGAGAGAGGGAGAGAGTGGAGGCCGGCCATGACCACGTGAAGGAGGGGAAGAGCCCCAGGGGCAGAGAGGTGAGAGTATGTGGGAGAGCAGAGAGAAAAGAGGGAGAGGAGGGGCAAGTAGCCCCTCTTCTAGTGGGCCAGATCTCTGGGGCGGGGCATACCTGGCTATTGTCAGGTAGGTGTGGGGTGGAGCTTAGACAGAATACCAACACCTGTTACTACTTTATAACTGTAATTATGAAGTAATTATGAATCATAATGAAAATGTTTTAGGAGATAGAGTTTTACCAATGGGGTCACGACCCACAAGTTTAAAAGCCTTGACTTAGCAGTTAAAGACACTTGCTATCAAGTCTTGCATTTTTAAGTTGAAATTTTAGGAACCCCACAGTAGAAGGAGAGAAATGACTTCTGCTCCTGCCTGAAGGTTCCTGTCCTGTTTGAGTTCCTGCCCTGGCTTCCTTTGACTGTGCTGTGGAAGTATGAGCTGAATAAGCACTTTCCCTTCCTAGTCCTTTTTGGTCATGGTGTTGTGACACAGGCCGACGCTCACTGAATCACCAGTGACTCAGGCAACTCTGTGACAGAATGATGCCAACCCATGAGGACGCCATCCGGGATTTTCTACACAACTTGAACTTCCCTGCAAGCGTCTCCTCTGTCCTCCTCAGCAATGGTTGACCACATCTGGAACCTGGGGAGGGGCCTCTTGGGTCTGGTAAGTTTTCCAAGTCTCCCAGAGAAGGTTTCTGTCCTAAGGGAACAACTACAGAATGGACTCTTAAGAGAGAGTGAGTTAAAGAAATTCAGAAGGTAGAGAGGCCACCTCATGCCTTGCTGTCTGTCCTCAGAGTCGCCAACCACACTGGAAAAGCTGCTGCAGAGCTACTGCGAGGAGGGCATTTGCAGAGAGCAGGGCCCCTCCCAGCTGCAGGGGGCTGAACTGGCCCCGCCCACGTAGAGTAAGGCCTCTGTCTTAGTTGGGGTTTCCATTGCTGTGAGGAGACACCATGACCAAGGCAACTCTTATAAGGAAAACACTTAACTGGGGCTAATTTACAGGTTCACAGGTTCAGTCCATTATCATCATGGCGGGAAGCATGGCGGCCTGCAGGCAGACATGGCGCTAGAGGAGCTGAGAGTTCTACATCTTCATCCAAAGGAAGCCAAGAGCAGACTGTGTCTTCCACAGTGGGTGGAGCTGCAAAGCCCACCGTCACAGTGACACACTTCCTCTAAGAAGGCCACATCTACACAGACAAAGCCACCTCCTAATAGTGCCACTCCCTGGGCCAAGCATGTTCAAACCACCTCAGCCCCACATCTGTTTTTGGACCAATAGTGGGTGAGAGAAGCATGGACCATGTGTGTTGTCCAGGACATGGCCGCCCGAGAGCAGCTAGACCACCCATCGCGGTCTGCACCCTGACTCTCTCATTCAGCCTTCGCCCACTGACCTTGTCCCCAGTCCCTCACAGAGGCAAACTCAGGCCTGTTCCATGATGCAGACGACCATGAGAACCATGTGCCACCTATGGCAGTGCTGTCTGGAAGGCACTGCATCCAGCCACACCCTTGAACCTCGGGCATCTTCCACAAGCCCTCCCAGACATGGACCGCTACAGCCGTGTCCATTTCCAAGTGTTTCATCTCTCAGCACATGGGCAGCACACAGCTCATGGGAGCATTGGGCACCCCAGTGATGCCAGAGAGAGGCTGACTGGTTCCAGTTCCCGGGGAGCCATGGCTCAGAGACCCTTGGAGTCAGGACAGGGAAACTAATGAGAGGTGGCAGGGAGCTTTGAACTACAGATTCTAAGAGCTGATGGTGCCCTTTAGACAGATGCTGAGAAAGCCTTCCCTGTGGGGTCACAGCTAGTCAGAGACTCCACTAATACCAGTATCTGTGGAATGTGTGAGGTAGCAAGTGTGGTCACAGCAGGTGACACAGGGATACAATGATCTTCTATGTGGCTCTGGCAGGGGGAAGGGCAGAGCGGAAGCTTCAGTCCCTGTACACATATTAGATCCTCTGCCTCCCTCCTCCTTCTCTTCCTCCTCCTCTTCCTCCCAATCTTCCTCTTCCTCTTCATCCTTATCTCTTTCTTCCTCCTGCTCCCACTCTCATCCCACTCCTCCTCATCCTCATCCTTCTCCTCCTCCTCCTTCCTTTAAGACAGAGTTTCTCTTTGTGGTCCTGACTGTCCTGGACTCTACAGACCAGGCTGACTTGGAATGCAAAGTGCTGCCTGCTTCTGTCTCCCTAGTGCTTACATTAAAGTCATGGGCCAACACAACTATAAACCCTTCCTTAAAGTATCTTTGTCAGGTGTTTTCTCAGAGCAACTAGAAGGAGAAGGACACCTGGGTTCACAGGAGCCACCAAGCCTCATGAGGACCACCCAGCCCTACCCTTCCTCACATACAACCCTCCTCCTCCCCCTCCCCCTACTCCCCTCCCTCCTCCTCCTCCTCACCACACAGATCAGAACTTCTGAAGAATGGGAGTAATCACGGGGACCTGAGTTAAGAGCCCAGCACCCACGTGAATGTTCACACATGGAGGCGCACACCTGTGATCCCAGCACTGAGGGAGCACAGACAGGAGGATCCCTGGAGCTTGGAGAAGGGCCAGCAGGTCTAGAAGATTCCATGAGGTAAAGATTCAGTGAGTGAATCTCTCTCAAAAATCAGGCAGACAAAGGATGGAGAAAGACATCTGACTCTAACCTCCACTCCTGTTTGCTCCCCATCACACGTGTGGACAGGCACACACACACACGACATATGGAGCTGGGCTGCAGTCTCCTGTGGGCGGGCATATGTGCGACCCTAGTGACTACGCCAGGAGCAGCTGGTTATCAATACCAGTGATTATCTTCTGCAAGCCTGAGGCAGAGGTGCTATCAGTAATTTCAGGGTTGAGCCTGGTGACCCTCAGGAAGGTGTCACAGTGGGCCAGGGTGACACCAGGCTGGCTTGGTCTCTTCTTCCCCATCCCCAAACAACCAGAAAGCACTGGAATTACTGTTCTGGGGTCTGCTGTTTCCCCTTTTCTCTATTTCCAGTCACCCCAAATTGAGAGAGCAACCACAGACCAAGGAAACAGCTCCATCCATGTCCAGTTTGGGTGAGCTATGACACTTAGAGGTTCCTAGGTGACTCGGGCACCTTCAACACCAAGAAGCCCACCTCAGCATGGTGCCAACTCAGCAGGCTGCATCCACAGAGTCCACTGCACAGCTCGTGGGCAGCTCCGTAGACCTGTCTTTCCTCCCAGCAGTTCACTGACTCTAGAACCTGGAGAGAGGCCTCTTGAGGAAGCTCTCCCACTCCAGGACCCAGTGCGTTGGTGATCAAACATCTGCAGAACAGGGTCACAAGATGATCTGAGGTCAGTCTGAAAATAAGCAACTCAAGTGGTAGAGAGATACTTACCTGAGATGATAGTTGCTCCTCAACATCTGTTACTCGGGAGGCGTCAGAGCGTGATGGGATGTTGACAAGGAGCAGGAAGCCTCCCAAGAGCAGCAGCAGGGAGCTGGTCCAGGCCAGGTAGAGTGAAACACCTATCTCTGCTTTCTTGGAGTAGCCAAACAATGGATTAAAGAAGCCATGGATGGTGTTGTGTGTTACCCAGGACAGTGATATCAGCATCAGAAGGGTGACACTAAGAAACATCACACCGATTACTGTCCCAACCTTGGCTTCAATTCTACCCTGCAAACACTTGATCTGCTGATCCCCACACAGGCACAGCAGCAACCACATCGAGGTTCCAATGAGGCAGATGATCATGATGACTCGAGACACTTTTAGGTCCTGTGCTACTGTTATCCGGGTGTTATATTTTATACACTGCATCTCTCTGGTTCCCTCAAGTTGGCAGATTTCCCACAGACCCTCCGAAATTCTGGCCTCTGGGTCCATCTCTTCATCTGGAAATGTCACCCTCCAAGCGGGCATCCCGAAGCTCACACCTGCACACACCAAACCCACTGTTGTCATGAAGCAGCTGATGACCATTTGTTTTATGGACACCATGGCACAGAGTCTGCTGATGGCAGGACCAGGAAGGGAGTCAGGGGTCCAGCTCTAGAGATGCAGGATTCCGAGAGCCGAGGATGGGATTTTAAAGGATTGCAGGCCGGGATATCCCTTTTGAGGTAGAGCAGCACAGAGCAAGTATGAGATGCCACTGTCACCAGCGATGATCTAGGTAGACAAATATCGAGCTCCAGCAAGTGTGACCACAGCAGTTGACACAGGACTCTATCTGGTGAAACAGACTGAGCTCCCAGGAGGCTCTGGCAGAGGGCGGGGCACAGGGAGGAGCTTCTGTTCCTGATGCTTCCCCTGACTAGATTCCCGTGTTTCTTTTTCTTTCTTTCTTTCATAATGAGTGTGTGTGCACCTGAGCATGCTTGTTAAATGTGTGTGCATGTTCATGTGTGCATGCAAGTATGTGTGTGCACCTGAGTGTTGGGGATTGCGTTAGCCTGGAGCTTGCCAGTGAGGCTAGAGCAGCTGGCTAGAGAGCCTAGAAGTGCCTCATGGCTCCACCTCAAACACCACCTCATCCAACATTTCTGGGTATTGAACTTCGGTCCTCTGATCTATACCCCAACCCTGGATCTGTGGACTTCTGAACCTAGACCCAGCAAAGTCACCTTAAAACCACAATTCTGAGCAAGAGTTAACCATCTACTACTAAGAAATCCCCTTTTCTTCTACATGGGTACCCACAGTCACACACAGATACCATATACACTCACTCATAGATATTAAAAAATTAATTAAAACATAATTTGGAGGGGAAGAAAGCTCCTTTCTGCCTTGTTTTTTTTTGGTCTAAGTAGGGTACCAGGCAGCAGAAACAGCAGAGTCTGGCCCTTGCTGCCTTTCCTGACTCCCTGCCAGGACCTGGCCAGGCATGGTTGGCCATGATACCACACTCTAGCCAATGGTAAGAACATAAAGGTTCGGCATGGAACTTTCCTAATAGGGCCAGATTCTTGATGGAGTGCTCTCTGTCCTTCGTAAAGGTCCCTCACCTTTTAGAAAAGAGGACTACTCCCATTGTTTTGTTTTGTGTTTACAGACTGAGTTTTTCTGTGTAGCCATGGCACTCATGGAACTGACTTTGTAGACCAAACTCAGAGATCCTCCTGCCTCTGCTTCCTGAATTCTGGGGTCAAAGATGGATGCCACCCCTTACCAGCACGGGGAAGGATCCCAGGCCTCAGAATGCAGAGAGAAGCAAAGGCTTTGAGTTCAAGGACAGCCTAAGTGTCTCCCTCCCACCCCCATTAATTTATTTATTCACCTTACATCTTCCTCACAGCCCCTCCTCACATGGCTCCTCCCACCAAGTCCCCTTCCCCATCACCTCTGAGAAGGAGGAGGTCTCCCCTGGGCACCAACCCACACTGTCTCCTCAAGTCATAACACTAGGTCCATCCTTTCCCACTGAGGCCACACAAGGCAGCCCAGTCAGGGGAGCAGGATCCACAGGCAGGCAACAGAGTCAGGGTAAGCTCCCATTCCAGTTGTTGGGGGACCCACATGAAGGCCAAGCTGCACCTCTGTTCCATGTGTGCAGGGCGCCTAGGTCCAGCCCATGTAGGCTTCTTGGTTGGTGGTCCAGGCTCTAGGAGCCCCCAAGAGTCCAGGTTAGTTGATTGTTGGTCTTTTTCTGGGGGTCCCTGTCCCCTCATGTACCTGAGTCCTTCTCCCAGCTATTCCACAGGACTCCCTTAGCTCCATCTAATGTCTAGCTGTGGGTCTCTGCATCTGTTTTGTTTAGCTTTTGGGTGGAGCCTCTCAGACGACAGTTGTGCTAGGCTCCTGTCTGCAAGCATAAAAAAGTATCATTAATAGTGTCTGGGATGGGTGCTTGCCCATGGACCCGGTCTCAAGTTGAACAATGAAATACCATGTCCAAAGGCAAGTTGTACAAGAAAGACTTTAACTGGACTTATAGCTTCCGAGGTTAGAGTTCATGATGGTTTCAGGGCAAAGGCATGGGAGCAGAACAGCCGGGAGCTCACGCCTTGATCAGCGAGTGAGAAGCAGACAGAGCACACTGCAAATGGTGCCAGTGCACTCAAAGCAGAAAGCCAGGGAAGGGTCACATCTTCTGCAACAATCACACCTCCTAGTGCTTCCCAAACAGTTCCACCAATCAGGAGCTAAGCCAGCCTATAGGAGCCGTTCTCATTCAAGCACACGCAGTGCAGGGCTACATAGCAAGTTCCTGGTGGGCCAGGGCCAGTGTGATGTAATGAAGCCATGCCTGCAAAAGAAAACAAAAACCGGGGGCTGGAGAGATGGCTCAGCGGGTAAGAGCACTGACTGCTCTTCCAAAGGTCATGAGTTCAAATCCCAGCAACCACATGGTGGCTCACAAGCATCCTGAGTGAGATCTGATGCCCTCTTCTGGCATCTGAAGACAGCTACAGTGTGCTTACATATAATAAATAAGCAAATATTAAAAAAAAAAAAACAAAAAACAAAAACAAAAACCAGGTGCCTGGCACCTGAAGAGAAACTAGTTGATCTCTGGAGTCCACGGGAGTGTGCATACACATGTTTATGCACCCGGACAACCATGCATATACAAACACACAAATGCAGACACACACTGTCTTCATCGCCATTTTATTGTGAGGAAACGCGATGACCAGGGCAACTCTTATGAGGGAATGCATTTACTCAGGGCTGGCTTACAGTTTCAGAGGCTCAGTCCATTCTCATCATGGTGGGGACAGAAAGCCAGAGCAGCAACTGAGAGCTACAGCCTGGTCTCCAGGGGGAAAGAGAGCCTGGGCCTGGCTTGGGCATTTGAGACCCCAAAGCCCATCCCGCAGTGGCACAGTTCATCCAACAAGGCCACACCTCCTAAGCCTTCTGATCCTTGCAAAGAGTTCCACTCCCTGGTGCCTAAGCAGTCAAATGCATGAGCGCATGGGGGTCATTCCTATTCAAACCACCATATAGACTCACACACACAGGTAAAAATAGAGAAGAAAGGATTGCTGCGTACAACAGATTTGATAGTCATTTATTAAACAAATTGACCCAAATCTCACTGTTCACACAATGAAAGTCTGTTCTCCATTCCTGCCACAGGGCAGTGGCATTGAGGAGATGGAGGCCACCAGGAGCCATCATTCTGCATCCCACATTCAGTATCGGTTCCACATCGTGACAAATCAATGGAGCTATCTCCAGCATCAGGAAGGAGATCTCCTGGTGCTGGTCCAAGGATATTGTAGTCTTGTGCTCCTTCCAACAGCTTCCAGTTGCCACGCCCACATTCTGAGCATGCTCAGAGACCCTGGATCCAGGCTCAGGTCCTCTGTTCTCTTGATGGTGCCTCTAGAACCTGTGGAGCCCTTAGCCTTCCACTCTGTCTTTCAAACATTGTTCTTTTTACATCCTGAGGATCTGTTTTTCTCCAGGACTCAGGAGCTGCACTTCCTGACCTACCTAGCAGTCCCAGGGTCCTCATCTTGTATCCTGAGCCCTCCCCAGCCTTTCCCAACCACCGGGCACAGGCCTGCTGGCTCCTGACATTAAGGGCACAGTCACGCTCAGCACCCTCCCTCTGCCCCAGGCTGACCTCTCTCCTGAGTTCCAGACTCAGCTATCCAGGAGACCCATGGAGACGTTGGGATGTAACTCAATTGGTAGAGTTATTGACCTAACTTGAGAATGGCTGGGTCCTGCCCCAGCGCCTCATTACCCAGATCCATAACCCAAGGTGGTCACATCTGTCCTGCCAGCACTCCAGAGACGGGAGAAGGAGAAGTTCAAGATTGTCCCCAACAAAACTAGTTCACGGTCAGCATGAGATCCTGTCTTAAAAACTAAAACCACAACCCCTCAGAGTGAGCAGGGCTGGTTGTCACCTGTCATTCCAGCCCCAGGGCGACCTCATCTTCAGAACAGCCTGGGATTCCATAGGATGTCTCCATCATGAAGAAAGCAGAAGAAAATATTAGGACAAATGATAATGTTCAGTCCTCCAGCACCAGCCGGGGTTCAAGGGCTCAGCAGCAGCTTGGCTCCTGGGGTCCCCCTCTGAGCAGGCTCTCAAAGCTCTCAGCCCTGCTGCCTGGGATGTGAACTTCTGCACAGACCTAGAACACTAGGTAGGAGCACAGTCTCCCACACCCATGGAATACCCACAGGCCGCCCTTGTCCAACTCCTCAGAGAAAGAGTCCATTCTGTGCACAGCTCACTAATCCCTCGCAGCCCCCTGCCAGGGCCTGGGATCCCATATCCTGCATGGGATCAAGATACTGAAAATACAGGAGGAAGGGGCAGCTGGAGCTCTGTGAGCTCACAGCAAATGTGGTCTACACAATGAGTTCCACTTCAACCCTGTGCCACACAGTGAAAGCCTGCCTCAATCCTGCCCTCTGTGCCACACCCCAGGCACCCTCTGCCCCTCTGCCCTTGCCCCTAGACTCTTGCCCCTCACCCCTCTTCCTCCACCCTCTGGCCCTGTAACTCTGCCCCCGCCCCTCCATCCTCGCCCTTACCCCCCTCAAACTCCCCCTGCCTTTCTGCCCCATCTGACTCCCAACCCCGACCCCACCACCACCACCACAGAAGAAAATCAGAGGAGAAGCCAGCTGAGCACCAGCGCCCATCCCCCTCTGCTTCCTGACTGCAGAGGGAAGGTCACCTCACCCTCCTGTTCCCAGGCTGTCACTGTCCTAGCCTCAGTTATGAGTCACAATGAACCCTGGCTACAGTCTGTCAGGCATTTTGTCCCAGCAGTGGCCCCACCACCCTGAGTTCACAGGGGTCACCGAGCCACAGCAGGAACACCCAGGGAGGCCATCTTTGCACACCCTGACCTTCCCTGCTCCAGAGCACCCCCAGCGGGGAGCCTCTGGGGACAGAGAGCAATCCAGCACAGCCCTCTCAGACCAGCACCTCAGAAAGCACTTTTGTAGACAAGCATTATGCAGAGGGGAGAGAGAAGGAGAGAATCTGCCAAAGGCCGTCAGGCTCCTGTAACTCCAGGTCAGTGTCTGAGGGGATGGCGGCGGAGCAGTGCTGCAGCATGAGGCCCTGAGTTCAGATGCCATTGCAGGTGTAAAACACCGACCCAGGCTCACAGCTCTGTGATCCCAGCTCTGTAGGGAGCACACAGCCTGGTCCTGAAGCCATTGGTTGGCCAGGCAGACTGCACTGATCAGTGCTAAGGAGACCCTACCTCAGAAAACTGGGAAATTGATCGACATGAACCTTGGCCCTACACACATACCCACCCACCACCACCACCACCACCACCACCACCACCACCACCACCATCACCACCACCACCACCACCATCACCACCATCACCATCACCACCACCACCACCACCACCACCACCACCACCATCACCACCACCACCACCATCATCATCATCATCATCTCACTGAACTCAGCAGGGCCACAGCTCTCCATGGGCTGACTTACAGACTACCATCCTGCCACAGTGACTGGCAGCCAGGAGAAGGTCATTATCAATACCCAGGCTTATCTTCTCCAGAGCAGCAGCAGAAGTGCCAGGGCCACAGACTATCAGTAACTTCAGAGTTGAGCTCGGTGACATGAAGACCTTGGGAGTGTTTTAGAGCGGGTCAGGCTGGCACCAGACTGCTCTGCCCTTGCTTGCCCATCCCCCAACCGGCAGCCGCTCTGGCTTTAACATCCCCGTGTCCAACTCTGTTCCTTTAACTCTGACCCTAGTCAGTCACCCCGGATATAGATGGTAACTGTAGACCACGGGATGACTCCATCCAAGTCTGGGTTAGGGGACCAGTGACTTCACTGGGGTCGCATGTTCCTGGGACACTCAGGGACGTGCATGCACGGGAATCGAACCAGAACACTGCCAATCATGGCAGCCGCATCCAGGGAGTCTTCTGACAGCCTGCACGGAAGTGTTTTCCTCTCCTTGGATCCTCATCAGTAGTTTCCCACTTCAGAGCCTGAGAGAGACTTGTCAGTTATGGAGAAACAGCTACAACATAAAGGCACAATGTGGTCTGATCTGACTACAGATAAAGGGATCCATAACAGAGAGAGGCCGTCCCCCTCACGCATTGCTGTCTGGGGTAGGGGTGTCCCTGGGGCACTCAGAGGGGCTGGCCTGGTCCTTGCTAGCTGGGCACTTGCTCCACAACACAGCTCCTCCCAGCAGAAGCGTGAGGGGGCTGAGCCAACCGGTGCTTCAGAGACAGGGGCTGCCCAGACATTGAGAGCTAAGTCTCAGTTTCCTTGTGATGCCCAAGAATAGTCTCATTCATTCATTCGTTCATTCTTCATTTGTTCATTTGATTTTGGATTCTTTTGAGACATGGTCTCTCAAGGTAATCCTGACTGTCCTGGAGATTGCTGTGTAGACAAGGCTGGCCTTGAACTCAGAGAGATCCTCTTGCCTTTACCTCTGGAGTGCTGAGGTGAAAGATGTGTGCCACCATGCCCTGCCATCTCCCTCTACCCTTCTGTGTAGACCCAGCTGTCCCAGAACTCGATCAGGCAGGCCTTGAACTCAGAGATATGCCTGCCTCTACCTCCCAAGATTTCTGATTTAAATGTTTGTGAGCATGCTGTCACAGATCAGAACCCATCACAGATGGTTGTGAGCCACCCTGTGGTTGCTGGGATTTGAACTCAGGACCTCTGAAAGAACAGACAATACTCTTATCAGCTGAGCCAACTCTCCAGCCCTGTAAGAGTGACCTTTAAGTGTGGGGATAGAATCCAGCTATGGCATGCTTGGCTAACATGCATGAAACCCTGGGTTCAAGCCCTGGCTCTTCAGAAAACCGAGAGAGGTGGAGCGAGCCTGTCATCTCAGCAGTTTGGAGGTAGGAACAGAAGGATCTGCTGTTCAAGGTCCTCTGGCTATGCAGGAAGTTCAGAACTAACCTACTCTACATGAACTAACCTACTCTACATGAAACCAAACAAGTGAACAACAGAGAGTGCTCCGTGCTCCAAGCTCTTGCCCCACAAGCCTGGTGAGCTCAGTGTGATCCCAGAGCCTGTGGACAGGGAGAGGAGAGAAGCCACTCCCGAAATTGTCCTCTGACGTCCACACAGGTGCTATGGCAAGCAAACACCCGCCACACACATCACACACAGGAATCATGATTAATGACAATTAAAAACTAATAGGTAGAGCCGACCTCCCCTCTAATTAACTCTGTGAATTCAAACACAGGGCTGGCTGACTTCCCCCCAATACCTGGGCTTGCCTAGAATCCTGGTTGCCCTTGGCATGAGGGAAGCTGGGCATAAAGGTATCATTGGGGACAGAGAGGTGTGCAGACATGGGAGACGGTGACAGATTTAATGGGAGACCTACTGTGGGAAGTGTAGGAGGAGAGACGGAAGATTCCCAGGTCTCTCATCTGAGTGGCAGGTGGCTCAAGGGTGTCTTCTGTTCACCAGGAAGTGGGGTTAATGGGGGGAGGTTGTAATGGAGGATTCCTCAATGAAGAGCATGCCTCTCTGGTAGAAGGTAAAGCCTCCAGCTCTCAGGTGACAAGATGATCAAGCTGGACTGACCCCGAAAACCCTATATCCATGGGAGCATGGAGGTCGAGGAACTGTGGGTTCTGAAGGACCAGGATAGGAAACCAGGCATGGGGCACATGGCTGCTGTTGAGCAGAGGTCAGGAGTTCAAGGCTAGCCTGGGCTATAAAATGTGTTTGGGAACTAGCCTGGGCTACATGGTGAGATTGAGGCCAACCTGGACCACATAGTGAGATAGCAGGGGAGGTAAGGAGGTAGAGGAGGAGGAGGAGGAGGAGAAAGAGGAGGGGGAGGAGGAGGAGAATAGAGCACTTGCTGTTGAAGCATGAGGATCAGTGAGTTTCAGTCTTAGCACCCACATAATAAGCAGGGCACACACAGCTCAGGGCACACACGGCTCAGGGCACACACGGCTCAGAGCACACACGGCTCAGGGCACACACAGCTCAGGGCACACACAGCTCAGGGCACACACGGCTCAGGGCACACATGGCTCAGGGACGCTGCCAGACAAAATAAAATTAAGAAACAAATGATTCAGTACAAAGTTCCAAGGATAAAAGAAATAAGGAAAAGGGAGAGGGAGAGAGGGAGGGGGGAAGAGAGAGAGAGGGGGAGAGGTGGGGAGAGAGGGCGTCTCCTCTGGCTTCCCTGTGCACACACAGGCATTTGCACACATGTGCGTACATCACACGCACACCCACACGCATGCACTCTAGAAAGACAAAGGGAGAGAAAGAAAGAGAGGAGGCAGGGGAGGGAGAAGGGGAAGGGGAAGGGGAAGGAAAGAGAACATAGGTCAATGAGATGGCTCAGCAGGTAAAGGCACGTCTGCCAAGCCTGCTACCTGAGTTCAGTCCCCAGGACATGCATGGTGGAAGGAGAGAACAGACAGACAGACAGACACACACACACACACACACACAAACACTCTCTCTATATATATATGTATGTATGTATTTATGTATACGTATGTATATATAAAATCATTTTAAGGGAAAGAAAAGAAAGGAAGGGCCAGCTATGATAATGTACATCTTTAGTCTCAGCATAAGGGAGGCAGAGTCAGGCAGATCTGAGTTCACATAGAAAGTACCAGGACACACCAGGTAGGGCCTTGTCTTACACACACACACATACACACACACACACCACAGCACACGCATGGAAGAAAGGAGAGAAAGGATGTGGGAAGGAGGAGAAGGAGGAAAGATGTCCACAGTACTTCAGAGACGGGGCTTTCAGGACGTTGCTGTTTATCCCGTGGTGACTGGGAACGGCTGATTCTCTCAGCTCCCCTATCCGCACCATGCTTACCAGCGCAGAGAGCCTCCCAACCCGCAGCAGAGTTCTGAGAAGGCCGGATCGGACCCAGGGAGAGGCCTCCATGTCTGGCCTCCATCCATTCCTCCAGCCGGGAGAGGCAGGGTGACCTCACAGATGCCACAGAGTGGGGGTCCAGTTGCCATGGGGACCCAGTTGCCACATGACACATTGCCCTTTTCCCTAGATCCCCTCCCCTGCTCCTCTGAGCTTGTCTGGCTGTGTGGTCACCACAGAACAGATGACTGATCGCTAGGACCAATTCTCTATCTACTCCCGGGAGAAAACCCAGAGCCCATTTCAGAATCGCCCAGTTTACCTTCCAGACGTGGGAGGGGGAGAGGCAGGGAGATAGGGATGAGGAGAAAGAACGAGATGAAGGAGGGAGGACGTGGGATCTGTATGGCTTACCTTCCAGGTTAGGCCCCGAGGATGTCAGATTGGCCATAGGAGGAACCCCAGTTTAGCCTCCTCAACTGAGACCCCTCTGTCCCCACCCCAGGCCTCTCCCCCTGTCTCTTCTCTCTCCCCTTCAGTTTCAGGCTGAAGAACGAGTGTGCAGCCTTGGAGTTTCCCCATTCAGAGGCCCAGCGATGACCAGCAGGGAGCACATAGGAATCAGTGTGTGCAGCCTTGCACGGCGCCAGGGGGCGCCATCCTCTGTCCTCCCTGGAGAAGCAGGCTCAACACCCCTAGAACAAGACCTAAAGGAGCTCCGAGCGGGTGCAGTACCGCGTTCCAGTCGCCAGGGGCAGAAGACACCGCAGGGGCGAGCAGGGCGCTTGGCAGGCAGGAGAAAGTTTCTCAGTTTGCAAGGCTGATTTCCTGGTGACAACCTCACTGAGGCACCTGAGAGGCGCCTGGTGTATTTCCTGTCAGTGCCTGGGTTACAAGAAGGGAACCACCCCGAGATAATGAGACTCAGAGTCTTCCTTTTATTTAACCCTCTTGTTATATGTGCAGAACTCTGGATTGAAAACAGAGCTTGGCAAGCCATGTGCCCCACCTGGCCCCCATTTCTCCGTGTACCTGAGGCAAACTTCTGAGACTCCTACCCTGAGTCCTGATATTTCACATTTTTTGTTTGTTTGGTTGGTTTGGTTTTTTGTTTTGTTTTGTTTTTTCCAGACCAGGTTTCTCTGTATAACCCTGGCTGTCCTGGAACTCACTCTGTAGACCAGGCTGATCTCGAACTCAGAAATCTGCCTGCTGGGATTAAAGGCATGCACTACCACTGCCCACCTCTATTTCACATTTTTAACGTGATTTTTTTTTAATGTATGTGGCTTGGAAAAAGCAGGGATTTTTTTAAAAAGATTTATTTATTTATAATGAGTAAGTAAATTGTAGTTGTGTTCAGACACTTTTTCTTCTTCCTCTGGAACTGCTCGCTCTGACCCAGCTTGGTCCACTGGAACTGGCTGTTTATAGAGAGAAAAAATACAAGTTTCCATATGAATGTGCATCATGGCATATCAATGACTATTGTATACTTCAGAAAATAATGAAAAAACAGATCAGAAATAGAATAACGGAGCCAGGCATAGTGGCATATGTCTCTAATACCAACACTTGGAAGGCAAGAGGTAAGGTGGATCTCTGTGTTCAAGGCAGCCTGGTCTACATAGTGATTTCTGGGACAGCTGGGGCTACACAGAGAGCTCCTGTTTTGAAAAAACAAGAGGTAGCAGAGAAAGAGAGAGAAATAGAGAGACAGAGACAGAGAGATAGAAACAGAGAGACAGAGAGACAGAGAAAGACAGAAACAGAGAGAAGGAGAAGGAGAAGGGGAAGAAGGAGAAGAAGAAGAAGAAGAAGAAGAAGAAGAAGAAGAAGAAGAAGAAGAAGAAGAAGAAGAAGAAGAAGAAGAAGAAGAAGAAGAAGAAGAAGAAAATCAAGTATCAAGCTAGTAGGTAAAGCACTTGCTGTCAAGACTATTGACTTGAGTTTGACCCAGGACCAGAGACACACACAGTATAAGGAGAGAATCACCTGCTGATATTTAGAGGTGGTAAAGTACACAGCTGACATGTGTAACACTAAATTACACTCCCAACACAGAAAAGAAAAAAGAAAAGAAAAACTCAGAGGATGAGGTTCATCTACTTAACACCAACTCTGAACGGCATGGTGGAAAAATACCGCCCCAAGTTGTCTTCTGACCACCACAGGCTAGACCCTTGTCACGTGTACACCTGCACCACAGGAAAAAAGATGAAGGAAGGAAGCAAGGGAGGGAAGAAGGGAGGGAGGAGAGAGAGACAGAGACAGAGAGACAGAGAGAGAGAGGCTTCTTTTGATGTTTTTTAAATCAAAGGCCCCGATGAAACCTGGAAGCCAAGATAGTTAACAACAAAAGGAACTAAAAGAACCATGAGGATTGTGCAAGGCCAGTCCAATCTCATTAGTAATCAGGAGAGAAGACACACTGAGATGCTATCTCCCCTTCCTTACCAAAAATGAAAGAGTCAGGGGTGGGTACACCATGCACCAGTGACTTTATGGGGCAAATAGGAATCCATGCAGGACCTCAGAGATCCACACAGGAAATGAGCGTGCAGAGCTGCCATGAACACAAGGGAAGATACAACTAGAGACAGACTGAAAGCTGGGGGCGTGGCTCAGCGGTAGAGCCCCTGCCTAGAATCCCCCAGTGAGAGGCTGGGGGCGTGGCTCAGTGGTAGAGCCCCTGCCTAGAATCCCCCAGGGAGGGGCTGGGGGCGTGGTTCAGTGGTAGAGCCCCTGCCTAGAATCCCCCAGGGAAGGGCTGCAGGCATGGCTCAGTGGTAGAGCCCCTGCCTAGAATCCTCCAATGAGGGGCTGGGGGCATGGCTCAGTGGTAGAGCCCCTGCCTAGAATCCTCCAGTGAGGGGCTGGGGGCGTGGCTCAGTGGTAGAGCTGCCTAGAATCCTCCAGTGAGGGGCTGGGGGTGTGGCTCAGTGGGAGAGCTCCTGCCTTGAATCCAACAGTGAGGGGGTCATAAGACTCAACCTACTATTTAAGTGCTCTAATTTCTACTGAACCCACTACACAACCCCCATTAACAAAAGGACCCCTTATCAAAACGTTTACTCATGAATAAACATAAGTGCAGAACTGCAGGAAAATCTTATCCATAAAGAGATGGATAAATACAATTGGAAACTCCTTTGAGGGATGACTCAAAGTTGGCTGTATGGGTTGATGAGGAAAGGGCTGAAAAACATGGTTAAGTAGGAACAGAAAGCTCCAGGGAGATATCTGTAGCATGGCAGCGTTAATAGATGTTTCTCAGACCCAGGGGACACAGGAACGCCCACCCAGCCAGGGGCAGAATCCTTCCGGTTTGCACCTGCACCGGGAGAGGACCCTGTGCTCCAGCACTCCCACCCCAACCACACCCAGAGACAGCTTGACACCCCCCCCCCCGGAGTTCTGACACACATCCCTGATCACAGGAAATGCAGAGACAAAAAAATGGAGCAGAGACTGAAGGAAAGGCCATCCAGAGCCGGCCCCACCTAAAGATCCATCCTTCCTGCAGACACCAAATCCCAACAGTACTGTTGATGCCAGGAAGCGCTTGCTGACAGGAGCCTGGCATGGCTGTTCCCTGAGAGCCTCTGCCAGAGCCTGACCATTACAGATGCAGATACTAACAGCCAACCATCGTTCTGAGCCCAGGGGCCCCAATGGAAGAGTTAGGGGAAGGACTGAAGGAGCTGAAGGGGATTGCAACCCCATAGGAAGAACAACAATATCAACTAACCTGACCACCCAGAGCTCCCAGACTAAACCACCAACCAAAGAGCACACATGGAGGGACCCATGGCTCCAGCTGCAGAGGAAGCAGAGGATGGCATTGTAGGGCATCAGTGGGAGGGGAGGCCCTGGGTCCTGTGGAGTCTTGATACCCCAGCATTAAGGGATGCTAGAGCCGGGAGGTGGGAATGGGGGGGGGGCGGTAAGGGAGGTAGCACCCTCATAGAGTAAAAGGGGAGCAGAGGGGATAGGGGGATTGCTGAGGGGAAACCAGGACGGGGACAACATTTGAAATCTAAATAAGTAAAATAGCCAATAAAAATATATACTTGTGTTCCCCAAGTTACTATGAAATGCTATGTATATTGTTCTGCACATACAATGTATATGGTAAATACAGTAAAGACGTAGCTGATGTGATGGTGCACACCTGTGATGCCAGCCACAGAGGCCCAGGCAAGGGGACTGGTGAGTTCCCAGCCAGGCTGGGATGTCCTGGACAACCTGTCAAAGTCATTTTTAGAAATTTGTATTTATTATGATATGAGTCTTAGTTACTGCCCTATTGCTGGAGGAGATGTCATGGCTGAGGAAGGTTATGTCAGAGAGCTTTAATTGGGACTTGTTTATAGTTTCAGAGGATTAGTGTGTAACCAGCATAGCAGGGAGCACGGTGGGTGGGAGGCAGGCCTGGTGCTAGAGCTGTACCTGAGAGCTTGCATCCTGATCTGCAGGCAGCAGGCAGAGAGCTACCCTGGGCCTAGGCTTTTAGAACTTCAGAGTCCATCCCAAGTGATTCACCCACTCCAACAAGGCCACCTCTCCTGATCCTTCCCAAACTGTTCCACTAACTGCAGACCAGACACTGAAGCCTACAGTGACCATTCTCCTTTAAACCCCCAGAGCACATTTCTGAGGTAGGAGAGAGACTGCTCAGAGGTCAGAGGACACCTCTGTGGAGCTGACTTTGCTCTTCCTCCTTTATACAGTTCCAGGGATCGAACTCAAACCACCAGGCCTTCATGGCAAATGCCTTAGCCACTAAGGGTTCTCACTTGGCCTCCCATCAAACGTGTTTTCAAAGATAACTATAACTGGGGTATAGTTTAGTGTTAGAGAACCTGCTTAGCATATGCAAGTCCCTCAGTTTATTCACCAGTACCAAAGGTAGGAAGGAAGGAAGGAAGGAAGGAAGGAAGGAAGGAAGGAAGGAAGGAAGGAAGGGAGGGAGGGAGCAAGGGAGGGAGGGAGGGAGGAAGGGAGGGAGGAAGGAAGGAAGGGAAGGAAGGGAGGAAGGAACTAAGGAAGGAGTGAAGGGAGGAAAAAGGTTAAAATTTAGACCAGGGATATGGCTCAGTTGGTAAAATGACTGCCCAGCCTGCTCACAGCTCCACGTTTGGTCTCAGCCCTGTATAAACTAGACATAATGGCACATGCTTGTAATTCCTGCACACACTCCCGAGATGGAGACAGGACAAGGAGTTCAAAGTCATCCTTGACTACACAATGTGTCTGAGGTCAGCTTGGGCAACACTTAGACTACCCAGGAGATGATGGAAAGTAGGGGAAGAGACCCAGGCAGAGGGAAATGACCAGGAAGCAAGAGAAGACAAACTGGAGGAAGGAAATGCCCGTCTCACTGCCCACCATGCTACAGCCAGCCTGCACCAAGATTCCATCTGTTCAGTGGCACCTCCCCATTCTGCCCTGGGACAGCCCAGTCCAAAATGACTGCCTGGTCCTGATAACGGCAGTTCAGCCTGTCTGCTACCTGGCTTCTTCTGAAACTGATCCTGTAACCTCCAGTCAGACTGTTCAACATATAATTCACTCAGGGTTCATGCTGGCCATTTTCTTATCAACTTGACACAAGCTCGGCTTGACCTGTGTTTGGGAAGCTGGAGCCTCAATTGAGAACATGCTCATATCCAGTCAGAGCTGTTTGGGAAGGATTAGGATCTCTGGCCTTGTCGGAGTGGGTGTGTCATTTGCGATGGACTCTGAAGTTTCAAAAGCCTGTGCCAGGCCCAGGCTGGCTCTGCCTTCTGTGGGGTTTGATGGATGTCTGCTGTGGGAGGGCCCAGCTGACTGTGGGGGGTGCCGTGTCTGGGTTGGTCCTCCTGCTGTATCAAAGCAGGCTGAGCACGCCATGGGAACAAGCCAATAACCCAGTATTTCTCCATGGCCTCCGCATCAGCTCCTGCCTCCAGGTCCCTGCCTTGAGTTCCTGCCCTGACGGCCCTGGATGATGGACTACAAGCTGTAAACGGAAATAAGCTGTCTTAGTCAGGGTTTCTATGGCTGTGCAGAGACACCATGACCCACGGCAACCCTTATAAAAGAAAAAACATTTCACTGGGGCTGCCTCGCATCTTAGTCCATTAATGTCATGGTGGGAAGCCTGGCGGTACGCAGGCAGACACAGTGCTAGAGAAGGAGCTGAGAGTTCTACATCTTGTTCTGAAAGCAGCAGAAGTGACTGCAGGCAACACTGGGTGTGGCTTGAGCATATGAAACCTTAAGGTCCACCCCTAATGTCACCCCAAGTGACACACTTCCTCCAGCAAGGCCCCCCCCCATAGTGCCCCTCCCTCTGTGCCAAGCATTCAACCACAGGATTCTATTGAGGCCACCACAGAAACCCTTTCCTCCTGGAGTTTGGTGACAGCATTTTGTCAAAGCACTAGAGACCCTAAGTCAGGGTCTGCAGGGCAGCCACAAAGCCTGGTGACTCTGTGCCTGTTCTAAGAACAAGCCCGAGTGTCCAGTGCAGCAGGTGCAGAGGCCTGGCTCCACCCTGATCCTGGAAGCAGCCGGACAAGTTCCTGTAATCTTTCAGGGATCTCAACTCAGGAAGCCAGCTCCTTGGCTGCACAATGGAAGAATTTGAAGCCAGGCATGGTGCAGCGAGGTAAACTGTCAGGCTATGCTAAAGAGGCAGAAGCAGGAAGATCACAAATTCTAGGCCAGCCTTTGTCATGCTTCGGGCTGGTGAGATGGCTCAGTGATCAAGAAGCTTGCCACCAAGCCTGATGTTGTGAGTTCGATCCCCGGGGCACACTTCAGTGGAAGGGGAGAACTGATCCCTATGACCTGCACATAATACACGTCAAAATAAATACACTTTAAGCATTTTAAAATGCAAACTGGAATTTTATAATTGAAAATTTTAAATTATACACTAGATGAATAAATGAATAAATTATTTTAAAGTACAAATTATGGGGAAAAGGAAAGAAACCCTTCAACAGCTGAGCATCTAGAATTCAGATACAGTTATCTCTGCCTTTATGGCCATTTAGATGCAAGCCTGTGGTTTCTGAAGAATCTTACCAGAGACAACATTTACAACTAAAGCCTCATGTCCTGACCACTGTCTTGTGTATTCACAGTGGTTTTCTCAGATTGCTTTTCAACTCGAGACCCCTCCAGAGCCATTCATCGTCCCAGTAAGCTAAAGAGAGGAGGGACATGTCTGAGCAGCAGGGAGATGTAACTCATGAGCCACCAGAATGGCGTAGGTATCGCCCTGTCTACTATGAAGAAACCTAGGTGGACGCTTGGGGAAGCACGTGGACTCACATACTCGATGCTGGTTTCTTCCCAACACACTCTCAGTCCTCTTAACCCTTAGGTTTAAAATGTATATGTGGTGGGTTGGCCCCACATAGAAAGGGCCTCTATTCCTGTGTTTGAAAGCTTGACTCAGAGAGAGTGACACTATTAAGAGGCGTGGCCCTGTTGGAGGAAGTGCATCATTGTGGGCGCGGGCTTTGAAGTCTCCTATGCCCAAGCTCTGCCCATGGGGAAGGGAGCCTCCTACTGGCTGCCTGTGGAAGACAGTTCTCCTTCTGGCTGCCTTCAGATCAAGATATAGAACCCTCAGCTCCTTCTACAGCACCATGTCGGCCTAGATGCTGCCATGTTTCCCATCTTGATGATAATGGACTGAATCTCTGAAACTGTAAGCCAACCACAATTAAATGGTTTTCTTTATAAATGTTGTCATGTTCATAGTGTCTCTTCACGGCTATGACCAGATGTTTAAAAGATAAATCCCTGAATAAACTCAACTCCTTCCAAATGCTGTGGCATTTTAATGCAGTTTCTCATGATGTGGTGACCCCCCCAACCATATTCTTGTTACTACTTTATAACTGTAATTATGAAATAATTATGAATCATAATGTAAATGTTTTAGGAGACAGAGTTTTACCAATGGGGTCACGACCCACAAGTTCAAAAGCCTTGACTTAGCTGTTAAAGACACTTGCCATCAAGTGTTACAACCTTAGTTCAAACTCTAGGAACCCCACAACAGAAGGAGAGAAATGACTTCAGTTCCTGCGTCCAGGTACCTGTCCTGTTTGAGTTCCTGCCCTGGCTTCCTTTGACTGTGCTGTGGAAGTATGAGCTAAATAAGCACTTTCCTTTCCTAATCCTTTTTGGTCATTGTATTGTGATACAGGCCGACACTCACTGAATCACCGGTGACTTGGGCAACTCTGTGACAGAATAATGCCAACCCATGAGGACGCCATCCGGGATTTTCTACACAACTTGAACTTCCCTGCAAGCATCTCCTCTGCCCTCCTCAGCAATGGTTGACCACATCTGGAACCTGGGGAGGGGCCTCTTGGGTCTGGTAAGTTTTCCAAGTCTCCCAGAGAAGGTTTCTGTCCTAAAGGAACAACTACAGAATGGACTCTTAAGAGAGAGTGAGGTAAAGAAATTCAGAAGGTAGAGAGGCCACCTCATGCCTTGCTGTCTGTCCTCAGAGTCGCCAACCACACTGGAAAAGCCGCTGCAGAGCCACTGCGAGGAGGCATTTGCAGAGAGCAGGGCCCCTCCCAGCTGCAGGGGGCTGAACTGGCCCAGCCCATGTTGAGTAAGGCCTCGGTCTTAGTTGGGGTTTCCATTGCTGTGAGGAGGCACCATGACCGAGGCAACTCTTATAAGGAAAACACTTAACTGGGGCTGCCTTACAGGTTCAGAGGTTCAGTCCATTATCATCATGGCGGGAAGCATGGCGGCCTGCAGGCAGACATGGCGCTAGAGGAGCTGAGAGTTCTACATCTCCATCCAAAGGAAGCCAGGAGCACACTGTCTCTTCCACAGTGGGTGGAGCTGCAAAGCCCACCGTCACAGTGACACACTTCCTCTAAGAAGGCCACAGCTACACAGACAAAGCCACCTCCTAATAGTGCCACTCCCTGGGCCAAGCATGTTCAAACCACCTCAGCCCCACATCTGTTTTTGGACCAATAGTGGGTGAGAGAAGCATGGACCATGTGTGTTGTCCAGGACATGGCCGCCCGAGAGCAGCTAGACCACCCATCGCGGTCTGCACCCTGACTCTCTCATTCAGCCTTCGCTCACTGACCTTGTCCCCAGTCCCTCACAGAGGCAAACTCAGGCCTGTTCCATGATGCAGACGACCATGAGAGCCGTGTGCCACCTATGGCAGCGCTGTCTGGAAGGCACTGCATCCAGCCACACCCTTGAACCTCGCGCATCTTCCACAAGCCCTCCCAGACATGGACCGCTAGAGCCGTGTCCATTTCCAAGTGTTTCATCTCTCAGCACATGGGCAGCACACAGCTCACGGGAGCATTGGGCACCCCAGTGATGCCAGAGAGAGGCTGACTGGTTCCAGTTCCAGGGGAGCCATGGCTCAGAGACCCTTGGAGTCAGGATAGGGAAACTGATGAGAGGTGGCAGAGAGACCACCTTTGAACTACAGATTCTAAGACCTGATGGTGCCCTTTAGACAGATGCTGAGAAAGCCTTCCCTGTGGGGTCACAACTAGTCAGAGACTCCACTAATACCAGTATCTGTGGAATGTGTGAGGTAGCAAGTGTGGTCACAGCAGGTGACACAGGGATACAATGATCTTCTATGTGGCTCTGGCAGAGGGAAGGGGCAGAGCAGAAGCTTCAGTCCCTGTACACATGTCAGATCCTTCTCCTCCTCCTCTTCCTCCCAATCCTCCTCCTCCTCCTCTTCATCCTTATCTCCCTCTTCCTCCTGACCCACTCTCCTCCCAGTCTTCTTCTTCTTCCTCTTCCTCCTCCTCCTCCTCCTTCTCCTCCTCCTCCTTCCTTTAAGACAGAGTTTCTCTTTGTGGTCCTGACTGTCCTGGACTCTACAGACCAGGCTGACTTGGAATCCAAAGTGCTGCCTGCTTGTCTCCCTAGTGCTGACATTAAAGGCATGGGCCAACACCACTATAAACCCTTCCTTAAAGTATCTTTTGTCAGGTGTTTGCTCAGAGGAACTAGAAGGAGAAGGTCACCTGGGTTCACAGGAGCCACCAAGCCTCATGAGGACCACCCAGCCCTACCCTTCCTCACATACAACCCTCCCCTTCCCCCTACTCCCCTCCCTCCTCTTCCTCCTCACCACGCAGATCAGAACTTCTGAAGAACAGGAGTAATCACGAGGACCTGAGTTCAGAGCCCAGTGCCCACGTGAACGTCCACATATGGAGGCGCACACCTGTGATCCCAGAACTGAGGGAACACAGACAGGAGGATCCCTGGAGCTTACAGAATGGCGAACAGGTCTAGAAGATTCCATGAGGTAAAGATTCAGTGAGTGAATCTCTCTCAAAGATCAGGCAAAGGATGGAGAAAGACATCCGACTCTGACCTCCACTCATGTTTGCTCCCCATCACACGTGTGGACAGGCACACACACACACACACACACACACACACACACACACACACACACACGACATATGGAGCTGGGCTGCAGTCTCCTGTGGGCTGGCATATGTGTGACCCTAGTGACTACCAGCCAGGAGCAGCTGGTTATCAATACCAGTGATTATCTTCCGCAAGCCAGTGGTAGAGGTGCTATCAGTAATTTCAGAGTTGAGCCCTGTGACAAGACCCTCAGGAAGGTGTCACAGTAGGACAGGATGACACCAGGCTGGCTTGGTCTCTTCTTCCCCATCCCCAAACAACCAGAAAGCACTGAAATTACTGTTCTGGGGTCTGCTGTTTCCCCTTTTCTCTATTTCCAGTCACCCCAATTTGAGAGAACCACAGACCAAGGAAACAGCTCCATCCATGTCCAGTTTGGAGGAACTATGACACTTAGAGGTTCCTAGGTGACTCGGGCAGCTTCAACGCCAAGAAGCCCACCTCAGCATGGTGCCAACCCAGCAGGCTGCATCCACAGAGTCCACTGCACAGCTCGTGGGCAGCTCCATAGACCTGTCTTTCCTCCACCAGTTCAATGACTCTAGAACCTGGAGAGAGGCCTCTTGAGGAAGCTCTCCCACTCCAGGACCCAGTGTGTTGGCCATAAAACATCTGCAGAACAGGGTCATAAGATGATCTGAGGTCAGTCTGAAAATAAGCAACTCAAATGGGAGAGAGATACTTACCTGAGATGATAGTTGCTCCTCAACATCTGTTACTCGGGAGGCGTCAGAGCATGATGGGATGTTGACAAGGAGCAGGAAGCCTCCCAAGAGCAGCAGGAGGGAACTGGTCCAGGCCAGGTAGAGTGCAGCACCCATCTCTGATTTCTGGGAGTAGCCAAACAATGGATTAAAGAAGCCATGGATGACATTGTGTGTTACCCAGGACAGTGATATCAGCATCAGAAGGCCAATACTAAGAAGCATCCCACCGGCTACCATCAGGACCGTGGTTTCAATTCTACTCTGCAAACACTTGATACGACGATCACCACATGAGCACAGCAGAAAAACCAGCAAGGTTCCAATGAGGCAGATGACCATGATGACTCGAGACACTTTTAGGTCCTGTGCTACTGTTATCCGGGTGTTATATTCTATACACTGCTTCTCCCTGATTCCCTCTAGTTGGCATATTTCCCACAGACCCTCCGAAATGCTGGCATCTGGGTCCATCTCTTCATCTGGAAATGTTACCCTCCAAGTGGGCAGTATGCAGCTAAAAATGGCACACAAAAAACTCACTGTTGTCACGGAGAAGATGATGGCCATTTGTTTTATGGAAACCATGACACAGAGTCTGCTGATGGCAGGACCAGGGAGAGAGTCAGGGGTCCAGCTCTAGAGATACAGGATTCCGAGAGCCGAGGATGGAATTTTAAAGGATTGCAGGCCAGGATATCCCTTTTGAGGTAGAGCAACACAGAGCAAGTATGAGATGCCACTGTCACCAACGATGATCTAGGTAGACAAATGTTGAGATCCAGCAAGTGTGACCACAGCAGTTGACACAGGACTCTATCTGGTGAAACAGACTGAGCTCCCAGGAGGCTCTGGCAGAGGGCGGGGCACAGGGAGGAGCTTCTGTTCTTGATGCTTCCCCTGACTAGATTCCCGTGTTTCTTTTTCTTTCTTTCTTTCATAAAGGGTGTGTGTGCACCTGAGCATGCTTGTTAAATGTGTGTGCATGTTCATGTGTGCTTGCAAGTGT
This sequence comes from Apodemus sylvaticus, assembly GCF_947179515.1. Lineage (NCBI taxonomy): Eukaryota > Metazoa > Chordata > Mammalia > Rodentia > Muridae > Apodemus > Apodemus sylvaticus. The sequence goes on along the minus strand of NC_067493.1, from coordinate 34,488,393 downwards.
GTGTGCACCTGGGTGTTAGGGATTGCGTTAGCCTGGAGCTCGCCAGTGAGGCTAGAGCAGCTGGCTAGGGAGCCTAGAAGTGCCTCATGGCTCCACCTCAAACACCACCTCATCCAACATTTCTGGGTATTGAACTTCGGTCCTCTGATCTATACCCAAACCCTGGATCTGTGGACTTCTGAACCTAGACCCAGCAAAGTCACCTTAAAACCACAATTCTGAGCAAGAGTTAACCATCTACTACTAAGAAATCCCCTTTTCTTCTACATGGGTACCCACAGTCACACACAGATACCATATACACTCACTCATAGATATTAAAAATTAATTAAAACATAATTTGAAGGGGAAGAAAGCTCCTTTCTGCCTTGTTTTTTGGTCTAAGTAGGGCACCAGGCAGCAGAAACAGCAGAGTCTGGCCCTTGCTGCCTTTCCTGACTCCCTGCCAGGACCTGGCCAGGCATGGTTGGCCATGATACCACACTCTAGCCAATGGTAAGAATGTAAAGGTTCAGGACGGAGCTTTCCTAATAGGGCCAGATTCTTGATGGAGTGCTCTCTGTCCTTCTTAACCATCCCTCACCTTTTAGAAAAGAGGACTACTCCCATTGTTTTGTTTTGTGTTTACAGACTGAGTTTTTCTGTGTAGCCCTGGCAATCATGGAACTGACTTTGTAGACCAAACTCAGAGATCCTCCTGCCTCTGCTTCCTGAATTCTGGGGTTAAAGATGGATGCCACCCCTGACCAGCACTGGGAAGGATCCCAGGCCTCAGAATGCAGAGACAAGCAAAGGCTTTGAGTTCAAGGACAGCCTAAGTGTCTCCCTCCCACCCCCATTAATTTATTTGTTCACCTTACATCTTCCTCACAGCCCCTCCTCACATGGCTCCTCCCACCAAGTCCCCTTCCCCATCACCTCTGGAAGAGGGAGGAGGTCTCCCCTGGACACCAACCCACGTTGCCTCTTCAAGTCATAACACTAGGTCCATCCTTTCCCACTGAGGCCACACAAGGCAGCCGAGTCAGGGGAGCAGGATCCACAGGCAGGCAACAGAGTCAGGGTAAGCTCCCATTCCAGTTGTTGGGGGACCCACATGAAGACCAAGCTGCACATCTGTTCCATGTGTGCAGGGCGCCTAGGGCCAGCCCGTGCAGGCTTCTTGGTTGGTGGTCCAGGCTCTAGGAGCCCCCAAGAGTCCAGGTTAGTTGATTGTTGGTCTTTTTCTGGGGGTCCCTGTCCCCTCAGGTCCCTGAGTCCTTCTCCCAGCTATTGCACAGGACTCCCTTAGCTCTATCTAATGTCTAGCTTTGGGTCTCTGCATCTGTTTTGTTTAGCAGTTGGGTGGACAGTTGTGCTAGGTTCCTGTCTGCAAGCATAAAAAGTATCATTAATAGTGTCTGGGATGGGTGCTTGCCCATGGACCCGGTCTCAAGTTGAACAATGAAATACCATGTCCAAAGGCAAGTTGTACAAGAAAGACTTAAACTGGACTTATAGCTTCCGAGGTTAGAGTTCATGATGGTTTCAGGGCAAAGGCATGGGAGCAGAACAGCCGGGAGCTCACGCCTTGATCAGCGAGTGAGAAGCAGACAGAGCACACGGCAAATGGTGCCAGTGCACTCAGAGCAGAAAGACCACGGGAGGGTCACATCTTCTCCAACAAGGCACACCTCCTAGTGCTTCCCAAACAGTTCCACCAATCAGGAGCTAAGCAAGCCTATAGGAGCCGTTCTCATTCAAGCACACACAGTGCAGGGCTACATAGCAAGTTCCTGGTGGGCCAGGGCCAGTGTGATGTAACGAAGCCATGCCTGCAAAAGAAAACGAAAACCGGGGGCTGTAGAGATGGCTCAGCGGGTAAGAGCACTGACTGCTCTTCCAAAGGTCATGAGTTCAAATCCCAGCAACCACATGGTGGCTCACAACCATCCTGAGTGAGATCTGACTCCCTCTTCTGGCATCTGAAGACAGCTACAGTGTGCTTGCATATAATAAATAAGCAAATATTAAAAAAAAAAAAAAAAAAACGAAAACCATGTGCCTGGCACCTGAAGAGAAACTAGTCGATCTCTGGAGTCCACGGGAGTGTGCATACACATGCTTATGCACCTGGACAACCATGCATATACAAACACACAAACACAGACACACACTGTCTTCATCGCCATTTTATTGTGAGGAAACACCATGACCAAGGCAACTCTTATAAGGGAACGCATTTACTCAGGGCTGGCTTACAGTTTCAGAGGCTCAGTCCATTCTCATCATGGTGGGGGCAGAAAGCCAGAGCAGCACCTGAGAGCTACAGCCTGATCTCCAGGGGGAAAGAGAGCCTGGGCCTGGCTTGGGCATTTGAGACCCCAAAGCCCATCCCGCAGTGGCACAGTTCATCCAACAAGGCCACACCTCCTAAGCCTTCTGATCCTTGCAAAGAGTTCCACTCCCTGGTGCCTAAGCAGTCAAATGCATGAGCACATGGGGGTCATTCCATTCAAACCACCATATAGACTCACACACACAGGTAAAAATAGAGAAGAAAGGATTGCTGCGTACAACAGATTTGATAGTCATTTATTAAACAAATTGACCCAAATCTCACTGTTCACACAATGAAAGTCTGTTCTCCATTCCTGCCACAGGGCAGTGGCATTGAGGAGACGGAGGCCACCAACAGCCATCATTCTGCATCCCACATTCAGTATTGGTTCCACATCGTCACAAGTCAATGGAGCCATCTCCAGTATCAGGAAGGAGATCTCGTGGTGCTGGTCCATGGGTACTGTAGTCTTGTGCTCCTTCCAACAGCCCCAGTGGCCACGCCCACATTCTGAGCATGCTCAGAGACCCTGGATCCAGTCTCAGGTCCTCTGTTCTCTTGATGGCGCCTCTACAACCTGTGCAGCCCTTAGCCTTCTACTCTGTCTTTCAAACATTGTTCTTTTTACATTCTGAGGATCTGTTTTTCTCCAGGACTCAGGAGCTGCACTTCCTGACCTATCCAGCAGTCCCAGGGTCCTCATCCTGTCTCCTGAGCCCTCCCCAGCCTTTCCCAACCACTGGGCACAGGCCTGCTGGCTCCTGACATTAAGGGCACAGTCACGCTCAGCCCCCTCCCTCTGCCCCAGACTGACCTCTCTCCTGAGTTCCAGACTCAGCTATCCAGGAGACCCATGGAGACGTTGGGATGTAAGTCAATTGGTAGAGTTATTGACCTAACTTGAGAATGGTGGGTCCCGGCCCAGCACCTCATTACCCAGATCCATAACCCAAGGTGGTCACATCTGTCCTGCCAGCACTCCAGAGACGGGAGAAGGAGAAGTTCAAGATTGTCCCCAACAAAATTAGTTCACGGCCAGCATGAGATCCTGTCATGAAAACTAAATCAAGGCTGGAGAGATGGCTCCGTGGTTAAGAGCACTGACTGCTCTTCCAGAGGTCCTGAGTTCAATTCCCAGAAACCACATAGTGGCTCACAAACATCTGTAATGGGATCCAATGCCCTCTTTTGGTGTGGCTGACATTGTACTAGTAATCATAGAATAAATAAATAATTCTTTATAAACAAGAAAACTAAAGAAAACTAAAACGAAAACCCCTCAGAGTGAGCAGGGCTGGTTGTCACCTGTCATTCCAGCCCCAGGGCGACCTCACCTTCAGAACAGCCTGGGATTCCACAGGATGTCTTCATCATGAAGAAAGCAAAAGAAGACATTAGGACAAATGATAACGTTCAGTCCCCCAGCACCAGCCGGGGTTCAAGGGCTCAGCAGCAGCTTGGCTCCTGGGGTCCCCCTCTGAGCAGGCTCTCAAAGCTCTCAGCCCTGCTGCCTGGGATGTGAGCTTCTGCACAGACCAAGAACACTAGGGAGGAGCACAGTCTCCCACACCCATGGAATACCCACAGGCCGCCCTTGTCCAACTCCTCAGAGAAAGAGTCCAATCTGTGCACAGCTCACTAATCCCTCTCAGCCCCCTGCCAGGGCCTGGGATCCCATATCCTGCATGGGATCAAGATACTAGAAATACAGGAGGAAGGGGCAGCTGGATCTCTGTGAGCTCACAGCCAGTGTGGTCTACACAATGAGTTCCACATCAACCAGTGCCACACAGTGAAAGCCTGCCTCAATCCTGCCCTCTGTGCCACACCCCAGGCACCCTCTGCCCCTCTGCCCTCGCCCCTAGACTCTTGCCCCTCACCCCTCTTCCTCCACCCTCTGGCCCCATAACTCTGTCCCCGCCCCTCCATCCTCGCCCTTACCCCCTCACACTCCTCCTGCCTTTCTGCCCCATCTGACCCCCCAACCCCGACCCCACCACCACCACCACAAAAGAAAATCAGAGGAGAAGCCAGCTGAGCACCAGTGCACGTCTCCCTCTGCTTCCTGACTGCAGAGGGAAGGTCACCTCACCCTCCTGTTCCCAGGCTGTCACTGTCCTAGGCTCCGTTATGAGTCCCAATGAACCCTGGCTACAGTCTGTCAGGCATTTTGTCCCAGCAGTGGCCCCACCACCCTGAGTTCACAGGGGTCACCGAGCCACAGCAGGAACACCCAGGGAGGCCATCTTTGCACACCCTGACCTTCCCTGCTCCAGAGCACCCCCAGCGGGGAGCCTCTGGGGACAGAGAGCAATAAAGCACAGCCCTCTCAGACCAGCACCTCAGAAAGCACTTTTGCAGACAAGCATTATGCAGAGGGGAGAGAGAAGGAGAGAATCTGCCAAAGGCCGTCAGGCTCCTGTAACTCCAGGTCAGTGTCTGAGGGGATGGCGGCGGAGCAGTGCTGCAGCATGAGGCCCTGAGCTCAGATGCCATTGCAGGTGTAAAACACCGACCCGGGCTCACAGCTCTGTGATCCCAGCTCTGTAGGGAGCACACAGCCTGGTCCTGCAGCCATTGGTTAGCCAGGCAGGCTGCACTGATCAGTGCTAAGGAGACCCTACCTCAGAAAACTGGGAAATTGATTGACGTGAACCTTGGCCCTACACACATACACACTCATACACCATCACCATCATCACCACCACCATCATCATCATCACCATCACCATCATCATCATCTCACTGAACTCAGCAGGGCCACAGCTCTTCATGGGCTGACTTACAGACTACCATCCTGCCACAGTGACTGGCAGCCAGGAGAAGGTGGTTATCAATACCCAGGCTTATCTTCTCCAGAGCAGCAGCAGAAGTGCCAGGGCCACAGACTATCAGTAACTTCAGAGTTGAGCTCGGTGACATGAAGACCTTGGGAGTGTTTTAGAGCAGGCCAGGCTGGCACCAGACTGCTCAGTCCCTGCTTGCCCATCCCCCAACCAGCAGCCGCTCTGGCTTTAACATCCCCGTGTCCAACTCTGTTCCTTTAACTCTGACCCTACTCAGTCACCCCGGATATAGATGGTAACTGTAGACCACGGGATGACTCCATCCAAGTCGGGTTAGGGGACCAGTGACTTCACTGGGGTTGCATGTTCCTGGGACACTCAGGGAGCTGCATCCATGGGAATCGAACCAGAACACTGCTGATCATGGCAGCCACATCCAGGGAGTCTCCTGACAGCCTGCACGGAAGTGCTTTCCTCTCCTTGGATCCCCATCAGTAGTTTACCACTTCAGAGCCTGAGAGAGACTTGTCAGTTATGGAGAAACAGCTACAACATAAAGGCACAATGTGGTCTGATCTGACTACAGATAAAGGAATCCATAACAGAGAGAGGCCGTCCCCCTCATGCATTGCTGTCTGGGGTAGGGGTGTCCCTGCGGCACTCAGAGGGGCTGGGCTGGTCCTTGCTAGCTGGGCACTTGCTCCACAACACAGCCCCTCCCAGCAGAAGTGCGAGGGGGCTGAGCCAACCGGTGCTTTAGAGACAGGGGCTGCCCAGACATTGAGAGCTAAGTCTCAGTTTCCTTGTGATGCCCAAGAATAGTCTCTCATTCATTCATTTGTTCATTCTTCATTTGTTCATTTGATTTTGGTTTCTTTTGAGACGTGGTCTCTCAAGGTATTCCTGACTGTCCTGGAGGTTGCTGTGTAGACAAGGATGGCTTGGACTCAGAGAGATCCTCTTGCCTCTACCTCTGGAGTGCTGAGGTGAAAGGTGTGTGCCACCATGCCCTGCCCTCTCCCTCTACCCTTCTGTGTAGACCCAGCTGTCCCAGAACTCGATCAGGCAGGCCTTGAACTCAGAGATATGCCTGCCTCTACCTCCCAAGATTTCTGTTTTAAATGTATGTGAGCATGCTGTCACAGATGAGAACCCATCACAGATGGTTGTGAGCCACCCTGTGGTTGCTGGGAATTGAACTCAGGACCTCTGAAAGAACAGTCAATGCTCTTATCAGCTGAGCCAACTCTCCAGCCCTGTAAGAGTGACCTTTAAGTGTGGGGATAGAACCCAGCTGTGGCATGCTTGGCTAACATGCACGAAACCCTGGGTTCAAGCCCTGGCTCTTCAGAAAACCGAGAGAGGTGGAGCGAGCCTGTCATCTCAGCAGTTTGGAGGCAGTAGCAGAAGCATCTGCTGTTCAAGGTCCTCTGGCTATGCAGGAAGTTCAGAACTAACCTACTCTACATGAACTAACCTACTCTACATGAACTAACCTACTCTACATGAACTAACCTTCTCTACATGAAACCAAACACGTGAACAACAGAGAGTGCTCCGTGGTCCAAGCTCTTGCCCCACAAGCCTGGTGACCTCAGTGTGATCCCAGAGCCCGTGGACAGGGAGAGGAGAGAAGCCACTCCCGAAATCGTCCTCTGACGTCCACACAGGTGCTATGGCAAGCAAACACCCGCCACACACATCACACACAGGAATCATGATTAAAGACAATTAAAAACTAATAGGTAGAGCTGACCTCTCCTCTAATTAACTCTGTGAAATTCGAACACAGGGCTGACTGACTTCCCCCCAATACCTGGACTTGCCTAGAATCCTGGTTGCCCTTGGCATGAGGGAAGCTGGGCATAAAGGTATCATTGGGGACAGAGAGATGTGCAGACATGGGAGACGGTGACAGATTTAATGGGAGACCTACTGTGGGAAGTGTAGGAGGAGAGACGGAAGATTCCCAGGTCTCTCATCTGAGTGGCAGGTCACTCAAGGGTGTCTTCTGTTCACCAGGAAGTGGGGTTAATGGGGGGGGGGTTGTAATGGAGGATTCCTCAATGAAGAGCATGCCTCTGTGGTAGAAGGTAAAGCTCCAGCCCTCAGGTGACAAGATGATCAAGCTGGACTGACCCCCGAAAACCCTATATCCATGGGAGCATGGAGGTCTAGGAACTGTGCGTTCTGAAGGACCAGGGTAGGAACCAGGCATGGGGCACATGGCTGCTGTTGAGCAGAGGTCAGGAGTTCAAGGCTAGCCTGGGCTATAAAATGTGTTTAGGAACTAGCCTGGGCTACGTGGTGAGATTGAGGCCAGCCTGGACCACATAGTGAGATAGCAGGGGAGGTGAGGAGGTAGAGGAGGAGGAGAAGGAGGAGGAGGAGGAAGAGAAGGAGGGGGAGGAGGGGGAGGAGGGGGAGGAGGAGGAGGAGAATAGAGCACTTGCTGTTGAAGCATGAGGATCAGTATCAGCACCCACATAATAATCAGTGCACACACAGCCCAGGGCACACACGGCTCAGGGCACACACGGCCCAGGGCACACACGGCCCAGGGCACACACAGCTCAGTGCACACACAGCCCAGGGCACACACGGCTCAGGGCACACACGGGTCAGAGCACACATGGCTCAGGGCACACATGGCCCAGGGCACACACAGCTCAGGGCACACACGGCCCAGGGCACACATGGCTCAGGGCACACACGGCTCAGGGCACACACAGCTCAGGGCACACACAGCTCAGGGCACACACGGCCCAGGGCACACACAGCTCAGGGCACACACGGCCCAGGGCACACACGGCCCAGGTCACACATGGCCCAGGACACACACAGCTCAGAGCACACACGGCTCAGGGCACACACAGCCCAGGGCACACACAGCTCAGGGCACACACGGCCCAGGGCACACACGGCCCAGGTCACACACGGCCCAGGACACACACGGCCCAGGGCACACACGGCCCAGGACACACACGGCCCAGGGCACACACGGCCCAGGACACACACGGCCCAGGGCACACATGGCCCAGGGCACACACGGGTCAGGGCACACACAACTCAGGGCACACACGGGTCAGAGCACACACGGCCCAGGGCACACACAGCTCAGGGCACACACGGGTCAGGGCACACACGGCCCAGGGCACACATGGCCCAGGGCACACACAGCTCAGGGCACACACGGCTCAGGGATACTGCCAGACAAAATAAAATTAAGAAACAAATGTATCAGCACCTAGTTCCAAGGATCAAAGAAATAAGGAAAAGAGAGGGAGAGGGAGAGGGGGGGAGAGGAAGAGGGAGGGAGAGGTAGGGAGAGAGGGGGTCTCCTCTGGCTTCCCTGTACACACACAAGCATTTGCACACAAGTGCGTACATCACACCCACACCCACACGGATGCACACTAGAAAGAAGAAGGGAGAGAAAGAAAGAGAGGAGGCAGGGGAGGGAGAAGGGGAAGGGGAAGGAAAGAAAACAGAGGCCATTGAGATGGCTCAGGAGGTAAAGGCACCGTCTGCCAAGTCTGCTACCTGAGTTCAGTCCCCAGGACATGCATGGTGGAAGGAGAGAACACACACACACAAACACAAACACTCTCTATATAATGTATGTATGTATATGTATGTATATATAAAATCTTTTTAAGGGAAAGAAAAGAAAGGAAGGGCCAGCTATGATAATGTACATCTTTAGTCTCAGCATAAGGGAGGCAGAGGCAGGCAGATCTGAGTTCACATAGAAAGTACCAGGACACACCAGGTAGGGCCTTGTCTTTTACACACACACACAACACACACACACACCACACCACACACCACACACACACACACACCACATGGAAGAGAGGAGAGAAAGGATGTGGAAAGGAAGAGAAGGAGGAAAGATTTCCACAGTACTTCAGAGACAGGGCTTTCAGGACGTTGCTGTTTATCCCGTGGTGGCTGGGAACGGCTGATTCTCTCAGCTCCCCTATCTGCACCATGCTTACCAGCGCAGAGAGCCTCCCAACCCGCAGCAGAGTTCTGAGAAGGCCGGATCGGACCCAGGGAGAGGCCTCCATGTCTGGCCTCCATCCATTCCTCCAGCCGGGAGAGGCAGGGTGACCTCACAGATGCCACAGAGTGGGGGTCCAGTTGCCATGGGGACCCAGTTGCCACATGACACATTGCCCTTTTCCCTAGATCCCCTCCCCTGCTCCTCTGAGCTTGTCTGGCTGCATGGTCACCACAGAACAAATGACTGATCGCTAGGACCAATTCTCTATCTACTCCCGGGAGAAAACCCAGAGCCCATTTCAGAATCGCCCAGTTTACCTGCCAGACGTGGGAGGGGGAGAGGCAGGGAGATAGGGATGAGGAGAAAGAACAAGATGAAGGAGGGAGGAGGTGGGATCTGTATGGCCTTACCTTCCAGGTTAGGCCCCGAGGATGTCAGATTTGCCATAGGAGGAACCCCAGTTTAGCTTCCTCAACTGAGACCCCTCTGTCCCCACCCCAGGCCTCTCCCCTTGTCTCTTCTCTCTCCCCTTCAGTTTCAGGCTGAAGAACAAGTGTGCAGTCTTGGAGTTTCCCCATTCAGAGAGGCCCAGCGATGACCAGCAGGGAGCACATAGGAATCAGTGTGTGCAGCCTTGCACGGCGCCAGGGGGCGCCATCCGCTGTCCTCCCTGGAGAAGCAGGCTCAACACCCCCAGAACAAGACCTAAAGGAGCTCCGAGCGGGTGCAGTACCGCGTTCCAGTCGCCAGGGGCAGAAGACACCGCAGGGGCGAGCAGGGCGCTTGGCAGGCAGGAGAAAGTTTCTCAGTTTGCAAGGCTGACTTCCTGGTGACAACCTCACTGAGGCACCTGAGAGGCGCCTGGTGTATTTCCTGTCAGTGCCTGGGTTACAAGAAGGGAACCACCACGAGATAATGAGACTCGGAGTCTTCCTTTTATTTAACCCTCTTGTTATATGTGCAAAACTAACAGAGCTTGGCAAGCCATGTGCCCCGCCTGGCCCCCATTTCTCCGTGTACCTGAGGCAAACTTCTGAGTCTCCTGCACTGAGTCCTGATATTTCACCTTTTTTTTCTCTTTTTCCAGACAGGGTTTCTCTGTATAACCCTAGCTGTCCTGGAACTCACTCTGTAGACCAGACTGATCTCGAACTCAGAAATCTGCCTACTGGGATTTAAGGTAGGCACTGACACTGCCTGCCTCTATTTCACATTTTTAACGTGATTTTTTTTTTAAATTTATGTGGCTTGGAAAGAGCAGGGATTTTTTTTAGAGATTTATTTATTTTTAATGAGTAAGTAAATTGTAGTTGTGTTCAGACACTTTTTCTTCTTCCTCTGGAACTGCTCGCTCTGACCCAGCTGGGTCCACTGGAACTAGCTGTTTATAGAGAGAAAAAAATACAAGTTTCCATATGAATGTGCATCATGGCATATCAATGACTATTGTATACTTCAGAAAATAATGAAAGAACAGATCAGAAATAGAATAATGGAGCCAGGCATGGTGGCACATGTCTTTAATACCAACACTTGGAAGGCAAGAGGCAAGGTGGATCTCTGTGTTCAAGGCAGCCTGGTCTACATAGTGATTTCTGGGACAGCTGGGGCTACACAGAGAGCTCCTGTCTTGAAAAAACAAGAGGTAGGAGAGAGAGAGAGAAATAGAGAGACAGAGACAGAGAGATAGAAACAGACAGACAGAGAGACAGAGAAAGACAGAGAGAAACAGAGAGAAGGAGGAGAAGGAGACGAAGGGGAAGAAGAAGAAGAAGAAGAAGAAGAAGAAGAAGAAGAAGAAGAAGAAGAAGAAGAAGAAGAAGAAGAAGAAGAAGAAGAAGAAAATCAAGTATCAAGCTAGTAGGTAAAGCACTTGCTGTCAAGACTATTGACTTGAGTTTGACCCAGGACCAGAGACACACACAGTATAAGGAGAGAATCACCTGCTGATATTTAGATGTGGTAAAGTACACAGCTGACATGTGTAACACTAAATTACACTCCCAACACAGAAAAGAAAAAAGAAAAAGCTCAGAGGACGAGGTTCATCTACTTAACACCAACTCTGAACGGCATGGTGGAAAAATACCGCCCCAAGTTGTCTTCTGACCACCACAGGCTAGACCCTTGTCATCTGTACAGGCTAGACCCTTGTCACGTGTACACCCACACCACAGGAAAAAAGAAGATAAAGGAAGAAAGCAAGGGAGGGAAGAAGGGATGGAGGAGAGAGAGACAGAGACAGAGAGACAGAGAGAGAGAGGCTTCTTTTGATGTTTTTTTAAATCAAAGGCCCCGAAGAAGCCTGGAAGCCAAGATAGTTAACAACAAAAGGAACTAAAAGAACCATGAGGATTGTGCAAGGCCAGTCCAATCTCATTAGTAATCAGGAGGGAAGTCACACTGAGATGCTATCTCCCCTTCCTTACCAAAAATGAAAGAGTCAGGGGTGGGTACACCATGCACCAGTGACTTTATGGGGCAAATAGGAATCCATGCAGGACCTCAGAGATCCACACAGGAAATGAGCGTGCAGAACTGCCCATGAACACATGGGAAGATACAACTAGAGACAGACTGAAAGCTGGGGGCGTGGCTCAGTGGTAGAGCCCCTGCCTAGAATCCCCCAGTGAGAGGCTGGGGGCGTGGCTCAGTGGTAGAGCCCCTGCCTAGAATCCCCCAGGGAGGGGCTGGGGGCGTGGCTCAGTGGTAGAGGCCCTGCCTAGAATCCCCCAGGGAGGGGCTGCAGGCATGGCTCAGTGGTAGAGCCCCTGCCTAGAATCCTCCAATGAGGGGCTGGGGGCGTGGCTCAGTGGTAGAGCCCCTGCCTAGAATCCTCCAGTGAGGGGCTGGGGGCGTGGCTCAGTGAAGAGCCCCTACCTAGAATCCCCCAGGGAGGGGCTGCAGGCATGGCTCAGTGGTAGAGCCCCTGCCTAGAATCCTCCAATGAGGGGTTGGGGGCGTGGCTCAGTGGTAGAGCCCCTGCCTAGAATCCTCCAGTGAGGGGCTGGGGGCGTGGCTCAGTGGTAGAGCCCCTGCCTAGAATCCCCCAGGGAGGGGCTGCAGGCATGGCTCAGTGGTAGAGCCCCTGCCTAGAATCCTCCAGTGAGGGGCTGGGGGCGTGGCTCAGTGGTAGAGCCCCTGCCTAGAATCCCCCAGGGAGGGGCTGGGGGCGTGGCTCAGTGGTAGAGCCCCTGCCTAGAATCTCCAGGGAGGGGCTGGGGGCGAGGCTCAGTGGTAGAGCCCCTGCCTAGAATCCTCCAGTGAGGGGCTGGGGGCGTGGCTCAGTGGTAGAGCCCCTGCCTAGAATCCCCCAGGGAGGGGCTGCAGGCATGGCTCAGTGATAGAGCCCCTGCCTAGAATCCTCCAATGAGGGGCTGGGGGCGTGGCTCAGTGGTAGAGCCCCTGCCTAGAATCCTCCAGTGAGGGGCTGGGGGCGTGGCTCAGTGGTAGAGCCCCTGCCTAGAATCCTCCAGGGAGGGGCTGGGGGCGTGGCTCAGTGGTAGAGCCCCTGCCTAGAATCTCCAGGGAGGGGCTGGGGGTGTGGCTCAGTGGGAGAGCTCCTACCTTGAATCCCACAGTGAGGGGAACATAAGACTCAACCTACTATTTTAGTGCTCTAATTTCTACTGATCCCACTACACAACCCCCATTAACAAAAGAACCCCTTATGGAAACGTTTACTCATGAATAAAGATAAGTGCAGAACTGCAGGCAAATCTTATCTGTAAAGAGATGGATAAATACAATTGGAAACTCCTTTGAGGGATGACTCAAGGTTGGCTGTATGGGTTGATGAGGAAAGGGCTGAAAAACATGGTTAAGTAGGAACAGAAAGCTCCAGGGAGATATCTGCAGCATGGCAGCGTTAATAGATGTTTCTCAGACCCAGGGGACACAGGAACGCCCACCCAGCCAGGGGCAGAATCCTTCCGGTTTGCATCTGCACCCAGGAGAGGACCCTGTGCTCCAGCACCCCCACCCCAACCACACCCAGAGACAGCTTGACCCCCAGGAGTTCTGACACACACCCCCGATCACAGGAAATGCAGAGACAAAAAAATGGAGCAGAGACTGAAGGAAAGGCCATCCAAAGACGGCCCCACCTAAAGATCCATCCTACCTGCAGACACCAAATCCCGACAGTACTGTTGATGCCAGGAAGCGCTTGCTGACAGGAGCCTGGCATGGCTGTTCCCTGAGAGCCTCTGCCAGAGCCTGACCATTACAGATGCAGATACTAACAGCCAACCATCGTTCTGAGCCCAGGGGCCCCAATGGAAGAGTTAGAGGAAGGACAGAAGGAGCTGAAGGGGATTGCAACCCCATAGGAAGAACAACAATATCAACTAACCTGATCACCCAGAGATCCCAGACTAAACCACCAACCAAAGAGCACATATGGAGGGACCCATGGCTCCAGCTGCAGAGGAAGCAGAGGATGGCATTGTAGGGCATCAGTGGGAGGGGAGGCCCTGGGTCCTGTGGAGTCTTGATACCCCAGCATTAGGGAATGCTAGAGCCGGGAGGTGGGAATGGGGGGGGGTAAAGGAGGGAGCTCCCTCATAGAAGCAAAGGGGAGCAGAGGGGATAGGGGATTTGCTGAGGGGAAAGCAGGACGGCGACAACATTTGAAATCTAAATAAGTAAAATAGCCAATAAAAATATATACTTGTGTTCCCCAAGTCACTATGAAATACTATGTATATTGTCCTGGATATGCAATGTATATGGTAAATACAGTGAAGACGTAGCTGATGTGATGGTGCACACCTGTGATGCCAACCACAGAGGTCCAGGCAAGGGGACTGGTGAGTTCCCAGCCAGGCTGGGATGCCCTGGACACCCTGTCAAAGTCATTTTTAAAATTTTTATTTATTATGATATGAGTCTTAGTTACTGCCCTATTGCTGGAAGAGATGTCATGGCTGAGGAAGGTTATGCCAGAGAGCTTTAATTGGGACTTGTTTATAGTTTCAGAGGATTAGTGTGTAACCAGCATAGCAGGGAGCACGGTGGGTGGGAGGCAGGCATGGTGCTAGAGCTGTACCTGAGAGCTTGCATCCTGATCTGCAGGCAGCAGGCAGAGAGCTACCCTGGGCCTAGGCTTTTAGAACTTCAGAGTCCATCCCAAGTGATTCACCCACTCCAACAAGGCCACCTCTCCTGATCCTTCCCAAACTGTTCCACTAACTGCGGACCAGACACTGAAGCCTACAGTGACCATTCTCCCTTAAACCCCCAGAGCACATTTCTGAGGTAGGAGAGAGACTGCTCAGAGGTCAGAGGACACCTCTGTGGAGCTGACTTTGCTCTTCCTCCTTTATACAGTTCCAGGATTCGAACTCAAACCACCAGGCCTTCATGGCAAATGCCTTAGCCACTAAGGATTCTCACTTGGCCTCCCCATCAAACATTTTTTCAAAGATAGCCAGGGCATAGTTTAGTGGTAGAGTGCCTGAATAACATATGCAAGGCCCTCAGCTCAGTCACCAGTACAAGGAAGGAAGCACAGAAAGAAGGGAAGGGAAGGGGAGGGGAGGGGAGGGGAGGGGAGGGGAGGGGAGGGGAGGGGAGGGGAGGGGACGAAGGGAGAAAAGTGAGAGAGAAAGAGTGAGGCAGAAAGAGACAGACAGACACATGGGGGAAGATAGAGGATAAAGAAAGGTTACTATTTAGACCAGGGATGTGGCTCAGTTGGTAAAATGACTGCCCAGCCTGTACACAGCTCCGTGTTTGGTCCTCAGTCCTGTATAAACCAGGTGTAGTAGCACATGCTTGCAACACACTCTGGAGAAGGAGACAGGATAAGGAGTTCAAAGCCATCCTTGACTACACAATGTGTCTGACATCAGCTTGGGCAACAGTTGACCTCCCAGAAGATGATGAAAAGTAAAGAAATGGGAGGGGTGGGTGGGGAATGACCAGGAAGCAAGAGAAGACAAACTGGAGGAAGGAAATGCCCGTCTCGCTGCCCACTATGCTACAGCCAGCCTGCACCAAGATTCCATCTGTTCAGTGGCACCTCCCCATTCTGCCCTGGGACAGCCCAGTCCAAAATGACTGCCTGGTCCTGATAACGGCAGTTCAGCCTGTCTGCTACCTGGCTTCTTCTGAGCCTGTAACTGAGCCTGTAACCTCCAGTCAGACTGTTAATCATATAATTCATATAATTCATGCTGGCCAGTTTCATGTCAACTTGACACAGCTTGACCTGTGTTTGGGAAGAGGGAGCCTCAATTGAGAACATGCTCATATCCAGTCAGAGCTGTTTGGGAAGGATTAGGAGCTCTGGCCTTGTCAGAGTGGGTGTGTCATTTGTGATGGACTCTGAAGTTTCAAAAGCCTGTGCCAGGCCCAGGCTGGCTCTGCCTTCTGTGGGGTTTGATGGATGTCTGCTGTGGGAGGGAACAGCTGACTGTGGGAGGTGCCGTGTCTGGGTTGGTCCTCCTGCTGTATCAAAGCAGGCTGAGCACGCCGTGGGAACAAGCCAATAACCCAGTATTTCTCCATGGCCTCCGCATCAGCTCCTGCCTCCAGGTCCCTGCCTTGAGTTCCTGCCCTGACGGCCCTGGATGATGGACTACAAGCTGTAAACGGAAATAACCGCCTTAGTTAGGGTTTCTATGGCTGTGCAGAGACACCATGACCCACGGCAACCCTTATAAAAGAGAAACATTTCACTGGGACTTCCTCCCATCTTAGTCCATGAATGTCTTGACGGTGAGCATGGCCACATGCAGGCTGGCTCAGTGTCTTCTTGCCCATCCCCCCAACAACCAGCAAGTCCTGGCAGTCCTGTTCTGGGATCTGCTCTTTCCCTCTTTCTTTATTTCCCATCGCCCCAAATTGAGTGGGCAACCACAGACCAAGGAAACAGCTCTATCCAACTCCAGTTTGGGGGAACTATGACCCTTAGAGGTTCCTAGGTGACTCGGGCAGCTTCAACGCCAAGAAGCCCACCTCAGCATGGTGCCAACTCAGCAGGCTGCATCCACAGAGTCCACTGCACAGCTCGTGGGCAGCTCCGTAGACCTGTCTTTCCTCCCAGCAGTTCAATGACTCTAGAACCTGGAGAGAGGCCTCTTGAGGAAGCTCTCCCACTCCAGGACCCAGTGTGTGGGTGATCAAACATCTGCAGAGCAGGGTCACAAGATGATCTGAGGTCAGTCGGAAAATAAGCAACTCAAAAGGCAGAGAGATACTTACCTGAAGTAATGGTGATGGCTCCTCAACATCTGTTACTCGGGAGGTGTCAGAGCGTGATGGGATGTTGACAAGGAGCAGGAAGCCTCCCAAGAGCAGCAGCAGGGAGCTGGTCCAGGCCAGGTAGAGTGAAGCACCCATCTCTGCTTTCTGGGAGTAGCCAAACAATGGATTAAAGAAGCCATGGATGATGTTGTGTGTTGCCCAGGACAGGGATATCAGCATCACAAAGCCGGCACTAAGAAACATCCCACCGGCTACCTTCATGACCTTGGATTCAATCCTCATATTCCTCAAACACTTGATGCGCCGATCCACAAGCAGGCACAGCAGCAAAACCAGCCAGGTTCCAGTGGTGCAGAGGACCATGATGACTCGAGACACTTTTAGGTCCTGTGTTACTGGTAGCCAGGTATCATACGGTGAACACTGTATCCACCTGTTTCCGTCAAACTGGCACAGGTACCACAGACCCTCCCAAATTCTGGCACCTGGGTTTGTCTCTTCATCTGTAAATGTCACCCTCCAAGCAGGCAGCACACAGCTCACACCTGCAGCCACCAAACCCACTGTTGTCATGAATAAGCTGATGGCCACTTGTTTTATGGAAACCATGGTTCAGAGTCAGCTGATGGCAGGACCAGGAAGAGCGTCAGGGGTCCAGCTCTAGAGATGCAGGATTCCGAGAGCCGAGGATGGAATTTTAAAGGATCATGGGCCAGTCCATCCCCTGTGATGCACAGCGACACAGAGCAAGTATGAGATGCCACTGTCACCAACGATGATCTAGGTAGACAAATGTTGAGCTCCAGCAAGTGTGACCACAGCAGTTGACACAGGACTCTATCTGGTGAAACAGACTGAGCTCCCAGGAGGCTCTGGCAGAGGGCGGGGCACAGGGAGGAGCTTCTGTTCTTGATGCTTCCCCTGACTAGATTCCTTTCTTTCTTTTTCTTTCTTTCTTTCTTTCTTTATTTATTTATTTATTTATTTATTTATTTTCTTTCTTTCATAATGAGTATGTGTGTACCTGAGCATGCTTGTTAAATGTGTGTGCATGTTCATGTGTGCATGCAAGTATGTGTGTGCACCTGTGTGTTGGGGATTGCGTTAGCCTGGAGCTCGCCAGTGAGGCTAGAGCAGCTGGCTAGGGAGCCTAGAAGTGCCTCATGGCTCCACCTCACTGCCTTGGGTTTACCAGCAAACACCACCACATCCAACATTTTTATGAGGGTTCTGGGAATTGAACTTCAGTCCTCTAATCTATACCCCTAATCCTGGATTTGTGGAATTCTGAACCCAGACCCAGTAAAGTCACCTTAAAATGGCAATTCTGAGCAAGAGTTTCCATGTAAGAAATCCCTTTTTCTCTGTACATGGGTACCCACAGTCACACACAGATATCATATATGCTCATTCAGACATTAAAAAAAAATAATTAAAACATAATTTAAAAGGGAGGAAAGCTCCTTCGGCCTTGTTTTTTGGTCTAAATAGGGCACCAGGAAGCAGAAACAGTAGATCTGGCCCTACCTTCCTTTCCTGACTCCCTGCCAGAACCTGGCCAGGCATGGTTGGCCATGATACCACACTCTAGCCAATGGTAAGAACATAAAGGTTCAGCAGGGAGGTTTTCTGATAGGACAAGATTCTCTTTGCAGTGCTCTCTGTCCTTGCAATGCTCCAGCTGCCTGTCCTCCACTGCTGCTGCTGTTCTTGGTGGTCATCTCATGGCACTGGCATCTTCAAAACACTGCTGTCTTCTGCTGTAACTAGGCTTCACCAATAGCCTCTCATGGGCTCTCTTCATGGTTCCAAGCCTCAACTCCTATGCATGACCCCTTCAGTCCTGGGCCATCAATTGCAACTGAGGCTGCACCTTCACCAATGGCCTTCCGTGGCCTCTCACAGTGCCGAGCCTCAGCTGCTTTTCATGACCCCTTCATGCCTTCAAAACCAGTACCATCTGGGTGACTCTTACACATTACCAAGTCCAGCCACAGCACAAAATACAACTGTGGCTATCTCTGGAACACAGCCTCTGTGCTCACAGAAAACACTTCCCAGAAGATTTCACCTCAGTGATGCTGGTCTCTTCTTAATCACGGCTAATTTCTTAGCTCCAGCTAACCAGCATCAATAGTCCCAGTAACACAAAGGTTTGCTTTAGTGGTTCTGGTATCTTGTTACTCACAGCTGATTCTTCAGCCCCAGCTAACCAAAACAACAGAATCTTCACAATCAAAACATGGCCCTGATAAGAGTCTTTAATCTTCCCTCTGAAATTTCACAAGCCAGGCCTCCATCTTGTACACTGCTCTCAACATTATCTTCCAAGCTCCTACACAACATCCCACAGAGCTCTTAACACAGAATGGATCGTCTAGCCCAAAGTTCCAAAGTCCTTCCACAGTCCTCCCCAAAACATGGTCAGGTTGCCACAGGAATACCCCTCTACACTGGTACCAATTTGTCTTAGTCAGGGGTTCTATTCCTGCACAAACATCATGACCAAATACAAACACAGACACACACTGTCTTCATCACCATTCTACTGTGAGGAAACACCATGACCAAGGCAACTCTTATGAAGGAACGCATTTACTCAGGGGTGGCTTACAGTTTCAGAGGCTCAGTCCATTCTCATCATGGTGGGGACAGAAAGCCAGAGCAGCAACTGAGAGCTACAGCCTGGTCTCCAGGGGGAACGAGAGCCTGGGCCTGGCTTGGGCATTTGAGACCCCAAAGCCCATCCCCCAGTGGCACAGTGCATCCAACAAGGCCACACCTCCTAAGCCTTCTGATCCTTCCAAAGAGTTCCACTCCCTGGTGCCTAAGCAGTCAAATGCATGAGCGCATGGGGGTCATTCCATTCAAACCACCATATAGACTCACACACACAGGTAAAAACAGAGGAGAAAGGATCGCTGCGTTCAACAGATTTGATAGTCATTTATTAAACAAATTGACCCAAATCTCACTGTTCACACAATGAAAGTCTGTTCTCCATTCCTGCCACAGGGCAGTGGCATTGAGGAGA
>NC_067493.1:34404032-34464032 GCF_947179515.1 Apodemus sylvaticus | reverse complement strand
TTTCTTTAGTTTTCTTGTTTATAAAGAATTATTTATTTATTCTATGATTACTAGTACAATGTCAGCCACACCAAAAGAGGGCATTGGATCCCATTACAGATGTTTGTGAGCCACTATGTGGTTTCTGGGAATTGAACTCAGGACCTCTGGAAGAGCAGTCAGTGCTCTTAACCACGGAGCCATCTCTCCAGCCTTGATTTAGTTTTCATGACAGGCTCTCATGCTGGCCGTGAACTAGTTTTGTTGGGGACAATCTTGAACTTCTCCTTCTCCTGTCTCTGGAGTGCTGGCAGGACAGATGTGACCACCTTGGGTTATGGATCTGGGTAATGAGGCGCTGGGGCAGGACCCAGCCATTCTCAAGTTAGGTCAATAACTCTACCACTTGAGTTACATCCCAACGTCTCCATGGGTCTCTTGGATAGCTGAGTCTGGAACACAGGAGAGAGCTCAGCCTGGGGCAGAGGGAGGGGGCTGAGCGTGACTGTGCCCTTAATGTCAGGAGCCAGCAGGCCTGTGCCCAGTGGTTGGGAAAGGCTGGGGAGGGCTCAGGATACAAGATGAGGATGCTGGGACTGATGGGTAGGTCAGGAAGTGCAGGTCCTGAGTCCTGGAGAAAAACAGATCCTCAGGATGTAAAAAGAACAATGTTTGAAAGACAGAGTGGAAGGCTAAGGGCTCCACAGGTTCTAGAGGCGCCATCAAGAGAACAGAGGACCTGAGCCTGGATCCAGGGTCTCTGATCATGCTCAGAATGTGGGCGTGGCCACTGGGGCTGTTGGAAGGAGCACAAGACTACAATACCCATGGACCAGCACCACGAGATCTCCTTCCTGATGCTGGAGATGGCTCCATTGACTTGTCACGATGTGGAACCGATACTGAATGTGGGATGCAGAATGATGGCTCTTGGTGGCCTCCTTCTCCTCAATGCCACTGCTGGAGAACAGACTTTCATTGTGTGAACAGTGAGATTTAGGTCAATTTGTTTAATAAATGACTATCAAACCTGTTGTACGCAGCAATCCTTTCTTCTCTATTTTACCTGTGTGTGTGAGTCTATATGGTGGTTTGAATGGAATGACCCCCATGCGCTCATGCATTTGACTGCTTAGGCACCAGGGAGTGGAAGAGTTTGCAAGGATCAGAAGGCTTAGGAGCTGTGGCCTTGTTGGATGAACTGTGCCACTGCGGGATGGGCTTTGGGGTCTCAAATGCCCAAGCCAGGCCCAGGCTCTCTTTCCCCCTGGAGATCAGGCTGTAGCTCTCAGGTGCTGCTCTGGCTTTCTGCCCCCAGCATGATGAGAATGGACTGAGCCTCTGAAACTGTAAGCCAGCCCTGAGTAAATGCGTTCCTTCATAAGAGTTGCCTTGGTCATGGTGTTTCCTCACAGTAGAATGGCGATGAAGACAGTGTGTGTCTGTGTTTGTGTGTTTGTATATGCATGGTTGTCCGGGTGCATAAACGTGTGTATGCACACTCCCGTGGACTCCAGAGATCAACTAGTTTCTCTTCAGGTGCCAGGCACATGGTTTTCGGCTTTTTTTGTTTTTGTTTTTTGTTTTTTGTTTTTTTTTTAAATATTTGCTTTATTATATGTAAGCACACTGTAGCTGTCTTCAGATGCCAGAAGAGGGAGTCAGATCTCACTAACGATGGTTGTGAGCCACCATGTGATTGCTAGGATTTGAACTCATGACCTTTGGAAGAGCAGTCAGTGCTCTTACCTGCTGAGCCATCTCTCCAGCCCCCGGTTTTCGTTTTCTTTTGCAGGCATGGCTTCATTACATCACACTGGCCCTGGCCCACCAGGAACTTGCTATGTAGCCCTGCACTGTCTGTGCTTGAATGAGAACGGCTCCTATAGGCTGGCTTAGCTCCTGATTGGTGGAACTGTTTGGGAAGCACTAGGAGGTGTGCCTTGTTGCAGAAGATGTGACCCTCCCGTGGTCTTTCTGCTTTGAGTGCACTGGCACCATTTGCAGTGTGCTCTGTCTGCTTCTCACTCTGTGATCAAGGCGTGAGCTCCCGGCTGTTCTGCTCCCATGCCTTTGCCCTGAAACCATCATGAACTCTAACCTCGGGAGCTATAAGTCCAGTTTAAGTCTTTCTTGTACAACTTGCCTTTGGACATGGTATTTCATTGTTTAACTTGAGACCGGGTCCTTGGGCAAGCACCCATCCCAGACACTATTGATGATACTTTTTTATGCTTGCAGACAGGAGCCTAGCACAACTGTCATCTGAGAGGCTCCACCCAACTGCTAAACAAAACAGATGCAGAGACCCACAGCTAGACATTAGATGGAGCTAAGGGAATCCTGTGCAATAGCTGGGAGAAGGACTCAGGGACCTGAGGGGACAGGGACCCCCAGAAAAAGACCAACAATCAACTAACCTGGACTCTTGGGGGCTCCTAGAGCCTGGACCACCAACCAAGAAGCCTGCACGGGCTGGCCCTAGGCGCCCTGCACACATGGAACAGATGTGCAGCTTGGTCTGCATGTGGGTCCCCCAACAACTGGAATGGGAGCTTACCCTGACTCTGTTGCCTGCCTGTGGATCCTGCTCCCCTGACTGGGCTGCCTTGTGTGGCCTCAGTGGGAAAGGATGGACCTAGTGTTATGACTTGAGGAGACAGTGTGGGTTGGTGCCTAGGGGAGACATCCCCCTTCTCAAGGGTGATGGGGAAGGGGACTTGGTGGGAGGAACCATGTGAAGAGGGGCTGTGAGGAAGATGTAAGGTGAATAAATAAATTGGATGTAAAGTGAATAAATAAATTAATGGTGGGGGAGACAGCTAGGCTATCCTGGAACTCAAAGCCTTTGCTCCTCTCTGCATTCTGAGGTCTGGGATCCTTCCCCGTGCTGGTCAGGGGTGGCATCCATCTTTGACCCTAGCACTCAGGAAGCAGAGGCAGGAGGATCTCTGAGTTTGGTCTACAAAGTCATTTCCATGATTGCCAGGGCTACACAGATAAACTCAGTCTCTAAACACAAAACAAAACAATGGGAGTAGTCCTCTTTTCTAAAAGGTGAGGGATGGTTAAGAAGGACAGAGAGCACTGCAAGGAGAATCTGGTCCTATCAGGAAACCTCCCTGCTGAACCTTTATGTTCTTACCATTGGCTAGAGAACAGTATCTTGGCCAACCATGCCTAGCCAGGTCCTGGCAGGGAGTCAAGACAGGAAGCTAGGGCCAGACTCTGCTGTTTCTGCTGCCTGGTGCCCTACCTAGACCAAAAAGCAAGACAGAAAGGAGTTTTCCTCCACTTTAAATTATATTTTAATTAAACTGTTTTAATGTCTGAGTAAGCAAATATCGTATCTATGTGTGACTGTGGGTACCCATGTACAGAGAAAAGGGAATTTCTTACATGGAAACTCTTGCCCAGAATTGCGGTTTTAAGGTGACTTTGCTGGGTCTGGGTTCAGAAGTCCACAGATCCAGAGTTAGGGGGATAGATAGGAGGACCTAAGTTCAATTCCTAGAACCCCCATACAATGTTGGATGAGGTGGTGTTTGAGGTGGAGCCATGAGGCACTTCTAGGCTCCCTAGCCAGCTGGTCTAGCCTCACTGGCGAGCTCCAGGCTAACGCAATCCCCAACACCCAGGTGCACACATACTTGCATGCACACATGAACATGCACACACATTTAACAAGCATGCTCAGGTGCACACACACTCATTATGAAAGAAAGAAAGAAAAAGAAACAAGGTAATCTAGTCAGGGGAAGCATCAGGAACAGAAGCTCCTCCCTGTGCCCCGCCCTCTGCCAGAGCCTCCTGGGAGCTCAGTCTGTTTCACCAGATAGAGTCCTGTGTCAACTGCTGTGGTCACACTTGCTGGAGCTCAACATTTGTCTACCTAGATCATCGTTGGTAACAGTGGCATCTCGTACTTGCTCTGTGTTGCTCTACCTCAAAAGGGATATCCTGGCCTGCAATCCTTTAAAATTCCATCCTTGGCTCTCGGAATCCTGCATCTCTAGAGCTGGACCCGTGACTCTCTTCCTGGTCCTGCCATTAGCAGACTCTGAGCCATGGTCTTCATGAAACAAGAGGCCATCAGTTTTTCCGTGACAACAGTGGCTTTGGAGGCTGCCATTGTGAGCTGTGTGCTGCCTGCTTGGAGGGTGACATTTACAGATGAAGAGACAAACCCAGGTGCCAGAATTTGGGAGGGTCTGTGGTACCTGTGCCAGTTTGACGGAATGAGCTCGATACAGTGTACCCTATATAACACCCGGATAACACTAGCACAGGACCTAAAAGTGTCTCGCGTCTTCATGCTCACTGGCTCCATTGGAACCTGGCTGGGTTTAATGCTGTGCCTGCTTGCAGATCGGCGCATCAAGTGTTTGAGGAACATAAGTATTGTAGCCACAGTCATGAAGGTAGCCGGTGGGATGTTTCTTAGTGCCGGCCTTGTGATGCTGATATCACTGTCCTGGGTAACACACAACATCATCCATGGCTTCTTTAATCCATTGTTTGGCTACTCCAAGAAAGCAGAGATGGGTGCTTCACTCTACCTGGCCTGGACCAGCTCCCTGCTGCTGCTCTTGGGAGGCTTCCTGCTCCTTGTCAACAGCCTATCACGCTCTGCCGCCTCCCCAGTAACAGGTGTTGAGGAGCAACTATCATCTCAGGTAAGTATCTCTCTACCACTTGAGTTGCTTATTTTCAGACTGACCTCAGATCATCTTGTGACCCTGCTCTGCAGATATTTGATCACCCACACACTGGGTCCTGGAGTGGGAGAGCTTCCTCAAGAGGCCTCTCTCCAGGTTCTAGAGTCATTGAACTGGTGGAGGAAAGACAGGTCTACGGAGCTGCCCACGAGCTGTGCAGTGGACTCTGTGGATGCAGCCTGCTGAGTTGGCACCATGCTGAGGTGGGCTTCTTGCGTTGAAGCTGCCCGAGTCACCTAGGAACCTCTAAGGGTCATAGTTCACCCAAACTGGACATGGATGGAGCTGTTTCCTTGGTCTGTGGTTCTCTCAAATTGGGGTGACTGGAAATAGAGAAAAATGGAAACAACAGACCCCAGAACAGTAATTCCAGTGCTTTCTGGTTGTTGGGGGATGGGCAAGAAGACACTGAGCCAGCCTGGTGTCACCCTGGCCCACTGTGACACCTTCCTGAGGGTCACCAGGCTCAACCCTGAAATTACTGATAGCACCTCTGCCTCAGGCTTGCAGAAGATAATCACTGGTATTGATAACCAGCTGCTCCTGGTGTAGTCACTAGGGTCGCACATATGCCAGCCCACAGGAGACTGCAGCCCAGCTCCATATGTCGTGTGTGTGTGTGTGTGTGTGTGCCTGTCCACACGTGTGATGGGGAGCAAACATTCGTGGAGGTCAGAGTCAGATGTCTTTCTCCATCCTTTGTCTGCCTGATCTTTGAGAGAGATTCACTTCCTGAATCTTTACCTCATGGAATCTTCTAGACCTGCTGGCCCTTCTCCAAGCTCCAGGGATCCTCCTGTCTGTGCTCCCTCAGTGCTGGGATCACAGGTGTGCGCCTCCATGTGTGGACGTTCACGTGGGTGCTGGGCTCTTAACTCAGGTCCTCGTGAATACTCCCATTCTTCAGAAGTTCTGATCTGTGTGGTGAGGAGGAGGAGGAGGGAGAGGAGTAGGGGGAGAAGGAGGGGGAGGAGAGTTATATATGAGGAAGGGTAGGGCTGGGTGGTCCTCATGTGGCTTGGTGGCCTCCTGTGAACCCAGGTGTCTCTCTCCTCCTTCTAGTTGCTCTGAGCAAACACCTAACAAAAGATACTTTAAAGAAGGGTTTATAGTGTGTGTGTGTGTGTGTGTGTGTGTGTGTGTGTGTCCCATGCCTTTAACATTGGCACTAGGGAGACAGAAGCAGGCAGCTCTCTGGGATCAAGGTCAGCCTGGTCTATAGAGTGAGACCAGGATTCTCAGGGCCACACAGAGAATCTCTGTCTTAGAAGAAGAAGGAAAAGGAGAAGGAGGAGGAGAAGGAGGAGGAGGAAGAGAAAGAGGAAGAGGAAAAAGGGGAGGAGGAGGAGGAAGAGGAGGAGGGAAGAGGAGGAGGGAGGCAGAGGATCTAATATGTGGCCAGGGACTGAAGCTTCTGCTCTGACCTTCCCCCTGCCAGAGCTGCATAGATCAGATCACTGGATCCCTGTGTCACCTGCTGTGACCACACTTGCTACCTCACACATTCCACAGATACTGGTGTTAGTTGAGTCTCTGACTAGCTTTGACTAGTCAGAGACCTTTCCATAGGGAAGGCTTTCTCAGCATCTGTCTAAAGGGCACGATCAGATCTTAGAATCTGTAGCTCAGAGCTGGTCTCCCTGCCACACCTCCGAACTTTTCCTGTCCTGACTCCAAGGGTCCCTGAGCCATGGCTCCCCTGGAACTGGAACCAGTCAGCCTCTCTCTGGCATCACTGCCCAATGCTCCCGTGAGCTGTGTGCTGCCCATGTGCTGAGAGATGAAACACTTGGAAATGGACACGGCTCTAGCGGTCCATGTCCAGGAGGGCTTGTGGAAGATGCGCGAGGTTCAAGGGTGTGGCTGGATGCAGTGCCTTCCAGACAGCGCCACCATAGGTGGCACATGGTTCTCATGGTCGTCTGCATCATGGAACAGGCCTGAGTTTGCCTCTCTGAGGGACTGGGGACAAGGTAGGTGGGCGAAGGCTGAATGAGAGAGTCAGGGTGCAGACCGCGATGGGGTGGTCTAGCTGCTCTCGGGCGGCCATGTCCTGGACAACACACATGGTCCATGCTTCTCTCACCCACTATTGGTCCAAAAACAGATGTGGGGCTGAGGTGGTTTGAACATGCTTGGCCCAGGGAGTGGCACTATTAGGAGGTGGCTTTGTCTGTGTAGATGTGGCCTTCTTAGAGGAAGTGTGTCACTGTGACGGTGGGCTTTGCAGCTTCACCCACTGTGGAAGAGACAGTCTGCTCCTGGCTTCCTTTGGATGAAGATGTAGAACTCTCAGCTCCTCTAGCGCCATGTCTGCCTGCAGGCCGCCATGCTTCCCGCCATGATGATAGTAGACAGAACCTCTGAACCTGTAAGGCAGCCCCAGTTAAGTGTTTTCCTTATAAGAGTTGCCTCGGTCATGGTGTCTCCTCACAGCAATGGAAACCCCAACTAAGACCGAGGCCTTACTCTACGTGGGCTGGGCCAGTTCAGCCCCCTGCAGCTGGGAGGGGCCCTGCTCTCTGCAAATGCCCTCCTCGCAGTAGCTCTGCAGCAGCTTTTCCAGTGTGGTTGGCGACTCTGAGGACAGACAGCAAGGCATGAGGTGGCCGCTCTACCTTCTGAATTTCTTTAACTCACTCTCTCTTAAGAGTCCATTCTGTAGTTGTTCCCTTAGGACAGCAACCTTCTCTGGGAGACTTGGAAAACTTACCAGACCCAAGAGGCCCCTCCCCAGGTTCCAGATGCGGTCAACCATTGCTGAGGGGGACAGAGGAGACGCTTGCAGGGAAGTTCAAGTTGTGTAGAAAATCCTGGATGGCGTCCTCATGGGTTGGCATCATTCTGTCACCGGTGATTCAGTGAGCTTCGGCCTGTGTCACAACACCATGACCAAAAAGGACTAGGAAGGGAAAGTGCTTATTCAGCTCATACTTCCACAGCACAGTCAAAGGAAGCCAGGGCAGGAACTCAAACAGGACAGGAACCTTCAGGCAGGAGCAGAAGTCATTTCTCTCCTTCTACTGTGGGGTTCCTAAAATTTCAACTTAAGAATGCAAGAGTTGGTAGCAAGTGTCTTTAACTGCTAAGTCAAGGCTTTTCAACTTGTAGGTTGTGACCCCATTGGTAAAACTCTATCTCCTAAAACATTTTCATTATGATTCATAATTATTTCATAATTACAGTTATAAAGTAGTAACAGGTGTTCGTATTCTGTCTAAGCTCCATCCCACACCTACCTGGCAATAGTCAGGTATGCCCCGCCCCAGAGATCTGGCCCACGATAAGAGGGGCTACTTGCCCGGCTCCTCTCCCCCTTTGCTCTCTGCTCTCACACATTCTCTCACCTCTCTGCCCCTTGGGCTCTCCTCCCCTCTCCACGTGGTCATGGCCTGCCTCCACTCCACTACTCTCTCTCTCTCTCTCTTCTCTCTCTCTCTCTCTCTCTCTCTCTCTCTCTCTCTCTCTCTCTCTCTCTCTCTGCCTTTCTCTACCACTAACTCCCATCCCCTACTCTGAATAAACTATTCTATACCATGCCTGAGTGTGTGTGGTCCCTCAGGGGGCAGAGGTACCCAGGCAAGGGCCTGCGTGGGCACCCCTTTCCCCCACACCACCGTGCCACACTCCTTTAACCCCCATCCTCTCCTTTTTAAGCCCCTTCAACAAGAATAATTATACAGTTGGGGGGGGTCACCACATCATGAGCAATTGCATTAAAATGCTACATCATTCGGAAGGAGTTGAGTTTATTCAGGAATTTATCTTTTAAACATCCGGTCTTAGCCGTGAAGAGACACTATGACCATGACAACATTTTATAAAGGAAAACATTTAACTGGGGCTGGCTTACAGTATCTGAGGTTCAGTCCATTATCATCATGGTGGGAAGCATGGCGGCATCCACGTGCACAGGATGCTGGAGGAGGAGCTGAGAGTTCTACATCTTGATCTGATGGCAGCCAGAGGGAGAACTGTCTTCCACAGGCAGCCAGTAGGAGGCTCTGTTCCCACTGGGCAGAGCTTGAGCATAGGAGACTTCAAAGCCCGCCCCCCACAGTGATGCACTTCCTCCAACAGGGCCACGCCTCCTAATAGTGACACTGTCTGCACCACCATTTCTATCCAAACCACCACACATACGTTTTAAACCTAAGGGTTAAGAAGACAGAGAGGATCTTGGGAAGAAATTAAGATACAGCAGTGAGCATGCGCGTGCACGCGCTTCCCAAGTGTCCACCTAGGATTCTTTGCAGTAGACAGATACCTACACCGTTCTGGTCGCACAAACGATACATCTTCCAGGTGCTCAGACCTGCTCCTCCCCTCACCCTCTGGGACTATGAATGGCTCTGAGGGCCCTCGAGTTGGAAAGCAATCTGAGAAAGCTGATGTGAATGCGCAAGGCAGTTGTCAGGACACGAGGCTTTAGTTGTAAACGGAATCTCTGGTAAGATTCTTCAAAAACCGCAGGCTTGCACATAAATGGCCATAAAGGCAGAGCTAACTGTATCAGAATTCTAGATGCTCAACTGGTGAAGGGTTTCTTTCCCTTTCCCCATAATTTGCACTTTAAAAGTAATTTTTTCATTTATTTATCTAGTGTATAATTTAAAAAACGTCAATTATAAAATTGCATTTTACATTTTAAAATGCTTAAAGTGTATTTATTTTGACACGTACTGTGTGCAGGCCACAGGGATCGGTTCTCCCTTCCACCGAAGTGTGCCCCGGGGATCGAACTCACAACATCAGGCTTGGTGGCAAGCTTCTTGATCACTGAGCCATCTCACCAGCCCAAAGCATGACAAAGACTGGCCTAGAACTTGTGATCTTCCTGCTTCTGCCTCTTTAGCATAGCCTGACAGTTTACCTTGCACGTATCATGCCTGGCTTCAAATTCTTCCGTTGTGCAGCCAAGGAGCTGGCTTCCTGAGTTGAGATCCCTGAAAGATTACAGGAACTTGTCTGGCTGCTTCCAGGATCAGGGTGGAGCCAGGCCTCTGTACCTGCTGCACTGGACACTGGACACTGCACTGGGCTTGTTCTTAGAATAGGCGCAGAGTCACCAGGCTTTGTGACTGCCCTGCAGACCCTGTCTTAGGGTCTCTAGTGGTTTAACAAAAGGCTGTCACCAAACTCCAGGAGGAAAGGGTTTCTGTGGTGGCCTCAATAGAATCCTGTGGTTGAATGTTCACCCAGAGGGAGGGGCACTATGGGGGGGGGGGCCTTGCTGGAGGAAGTGTGTCACTTGGGGTGACATTAGGGGTGGACCTTAAGGTTTCATATGCTCAAGCCTCGCCCAGTGTTGCCTGCAGTCACTTCTGCTGCTTTCAGAGCAAGATGTAGAACTCTCAGCTCCTTCTCTAGCACTGTGTCTGCCTGCGTGCCGCCAAGCTTCCCGCCATGACATTAATGGACTAGGATGCGAGGCAGCCCCAGTGAAATGTTTTTTCTTTTATAAGGGTTGCCATGAGCCGGGCGGTGGTGGGCAACGCCTGTAATCCCAGCACTCTGTCAAGCAGAGGCAGGCAGATTTCTGAGTTTGAGACCAGCCTGGTCTACAGGGAGAGTTCCAGGACAGCCAAGGCTACACAGAGAAACTCTGTCTTAAAAAAAAAATTTTAAAAATTAAAAAAAAAATGGTTGCATTGGTCATGGTGTCTCTGCACAGCCATAGAAACCCTAACTAAGACAGCTTATTTCCGTTTACAGCTTGTAGTCCATCATCCAGGGCCGTCAGGGCAGGAACTCAAGGCAGGGACCTGGAGGCAGGAGCTGATGCAGAGGCCATGGAGAAATACTGGGTTATTGGCTTGTTCCCATGGCGTGCTCAGCCTGCTTTGATACAGCAGGAGGACCAACCCAGACATGGCACCTCCCACAGTCAGCTGTGCCCTCCCACAGCAGACATCCATCAAACCCCACAGAAGGCAGAGCCAGACTGGGCCTGGCACAGGCTTTTGAAACTTCAGAGTCCATCCCAAATGACACACCCACTCCGACAAGGCCAGAGCTCCTAATCCTTCCCAAACAGCTCTGACAGGATATGAGCATGTTCTCAATTGAGGCTCCGGCTTCCCAAACACAGGTTGAGCCGAGCTTGTGTCAAGCTGACACGAAACTGGCCAGCATGAACCCTGAGTGAATTATATGTTGAACAGTCTGACTGGAGGTTACAGGATCAGTTTCAGAAGAAGCCAGGTAGCAGACAGGCTGAACTGCGTTATCAGGACCAGGCAGTCATTTTGGACTGGGTTGTCCCAGGGCAGAATGGGGAGGTGCCACTGAACAGATGGAATCTTGGTGCAGGCTGGCTGTAGCATGGTGGGCAGTGAGACGGGCATTTCCTTCCTCCAGTTTGTCTTCTCTTGCTTCCTGGTCATTTCCCTCTGCCTGGGTCTCTTCCCCTACTTTCCATCATCTCCTGGGTGGTCTAAGTGTTGCCCAAGCTGAACTCAGACACTCAAGGATGACTTTGAACTCCTTGTCCTGTCTCCATCTCGGGAGTGTGTGCAGGAATTACAAGCATGTGCCATTATGTCTAGTTTATACAGGGCTGAGACCAAACTTGGGGCTGTGTGCAGGCTGGGCAGTCATTTTACCAACTGAGCCACATCCCTGGTCTAAAGTTTAACCTTTCTATATCCTCTCTCTCTCTTCCCCCAAGTGGTGTCTGTCTGTCTCTTTCTCTCTCTCTCTCTCTCTCTCTCTCTCTCTCTCTCTCTCTCTCTCTCTCTCTCTCTCTCTCATTTTTATCCCTTTGTCCCTTCCCTTCCCTTCCCTTCCCCCTTTCGTCCCCCTACCCCCCTCACCCCACTCTCCTCACCCCCGACCCCAACTCAAAGGGGAGCTAGGGGAGGACACAGTTGTATATGCTAGGCAGGTGCTCTACCACTAAGCTATGCCCCGGCTATCTTTGAAAACACGTTTGATGGGGAGGCCAAGTGAGAACCCTTAGTGGCTAAGGCATTTGCCATGAAGGCCTGGTGGTTTGAGTTCGATCCCTGGAACTGTATAAAGGAGGAAGAGCAAAGTCAGCTCCACAGAGGTGTCCTCTGACCCCTGAGCAGTCTCTCTCCTACCTCAGAAATGTGCTCTGGGGGTTTAAGGGAGAATGGTCACTGTAGGCTTCAGTGTCTGGTCCGCAGTTAGTGGAACAGTTTGGGAAGGATCAGGAGAGGTGGCCTTGTTGGAGTGGGTGAATCACTTGGGATGGACGCTGAAGTTTCAAAATCCTATGCCAGGCCCAGGGTAGCTCTCTGCCTGCTGCCTGCAGATCAGGATGCAAGCTCTCAGGTACAGCTCTAGCACCATGCCTGCCTCCCACCCACCGTGCTCCCTGCTATGCTGGTTACACACTAATCCTCTGAAACTACTTAAGTCCCAATTAAAGCTCTCTGGCATAACCTTCCTTGGCCATGACATCTCCAGCAATAGGGCAATAACTAAGACTCATATCATAATAAATAAAAATTTTTGAAAATGACTTTGACAGGGTGTCCAGGGCATCCCAGCCTGGCTGGGAACTCACCAGTCCCCTTGCCTGGACCTCTGTGGCTGGCATCACAGGTGTGCACCATCACATCAGCTACGTCTTTACTGTATTTACCATATACATTGCATGTCCAGAACAATATACATAGAATTTCATAGTGACTTGGGGAACACACACATATATATATTTTATTGGCTATTTTATTTACATTTCAAATGCAGTCCCCATTCTGGTTTCCCCTCAACAACCCCCCTATCCCCTCCCCTCCCTTTTGCCTCTATGAGGGAGCTCCCTCCCTTACCCCCATTCCCACCTCCCGGCTCTAGCATTCCCTAATGCTGGGGTATCAAGACTCCACAGGACCCAGGGCCTCCCCTCCCACTGATGCCCTACAACGCCATCCTCTGCTTCCTATGTAGCTGGAGCCATGGGTCCCTCCACGTGTGCTCTTTGGTTGGTGGTTTAGTCCCTGGGAGCTCTGGGTGATCAGGTTAGTTGATATTGTTGTTCTTCTTATGGGGTTGCAATCCCCTTCAGCTCCTTCAGTCCTTCCCCTAACTCTTCCATTAGGGCCCCTGGGCTCAGAACGATGGTTGGCTGTTAGTATCCGCATCTGTAATGGTCAGGCTCTGGCAGAGGCTCTCAGGGAACAGCCATGCCAGGCTCCTGTCAGCAAGCGCTTCCTGGCATCAATAGTACTGACGGGATTTGGTGTCTGCAGGTAGGATGGATCTTTAGGTGGGGCCGTCTCTGGATGGCCTTTCCTTCAGTCTCTGCTCCATTTTTTTGTCTCTGCGTTTCCTGTGATGGGGGGGGGGAGTGTCAGAACTCCAGGGGGTCAAGCTGTCTCTGGGTGTGGTTGGGGTGGGGGTGCTGGAGCACAGGGTCCTCTCCTGGTGCAGATGCAGACCGGAAGGATTCTGCTCCTGGCTGGGTGGGTGTTCCTGTGTCCCCTGGGTCTGAGAAACATCTATTAAAGCTGCCATGCCACAGATATCCCTGGAACTTTCTGTTCCTACTTAACCATGTTTTTCAGCCCTTTCCTCATCAACCCATACAAATTTCATTCATTCCAGCCAACCTTGAGTCATCCCTCCCTCAAAGGAGTTACCAATTGTATTCATCCATCTCTTTACTGATAAGATGACCAGTCTGCAGTTCTACATTTCTCTTTATTCATGAGTAAACTTTTCCATAAGGGGTCCTTTTGCCAGTGGGGTGGTGTAGTGGGATCAGTAGAAATCAGAGCACATAAATAGTAGGTTGAGTCTTCTGCCCCCTCCCTGTGGAATTCTGGGCAAAGGCTCTACCACTGAGCCACGCCCCCAGCCCCTCACTGGAGGATTCTAGGCAGGGGCTCTACCACTGAGCCACGCCCCCAGCTTTCAGTCTGTCTCTACTTGTATCTTCCCATGTGTTCATGGGCAGCTCTGCACGATCATTTCCTGTGTGGATCTCTGAGGTCCTGCATGGATTCCTATTTACCCCATAAAGTCACTGGTGCATGGTGTACCCACCCCTGACTCTTTCATTTTGGGTAAGGAAGGGGAGATAGCATCTCAGTGTGACTTCCCTCCTGATTACTAATGACATTGGCCTGGCTTTGCACAATCCTCATGGCTCTTTTAGTTCCTTTTGTTGTTAACTATCTTGGCTTCCAGGCTTCATCGGGTCCTTTGATTTAAAATACATCAAAAGAAGCCTCTCTCTCTGTCTCTCTGTCTCTCTCTCTGTCTCTGTCTGTCTCTCTGTCTGTCTCTCTGTCTCTGCCTCTGTCTCTCTGTCTCTGTCTCTGTCTCTCTGTCTCTCTGTCTCTGTCTCTCTCTCTCTCTCTCTCTCTCTCTCTCTCTCTCTCTTTCTCTCTCTCTCTCTTATGACAAGGGTCTAGCCTGTACACATGACAAGGGTGTAGCCTGTACAGATGACAAGGGTGTAGCCTGTACATATGACAAGGGTCTAGCCTGTGGTGGTCAGAAGACAACTTGGGGCCGTAGTTTACCACCATGTCGTTCAGGGTTAGTGTTAAGTAGATGAACCTCGTCCTCTGAGCTTTTTCTTTTCTTTTTTCTTTTCCGTGTTGGGAGTGTAATTTAGTCTTACACATGTCAGCTGTGTACTTTACCACCTCCAAATTTCAGCAGTTGACTCTCTCCTTACACTGTGTGTGTCTCTGGTCCGTGGTCAAACTCAAGTCAATAGTCTTGACAGCAAGTGCTTTACCTACTAGCTTCGTACTTGATTCCTTCTTTCCTTTCTTTCTTTTTGAAACAGAGACTCTGACTCTCTCTCTCTTTCTGTCTCTCTGTCTATGTCTCTGTCTCTGTCTCTGTCTCTCTCTCTCTCTCTCCCCTACCCTCTCATTTTTTCAAGACAGGGTTTCTCTGTGTAGCCCTGGCTGTCCCAGAAATCGCTATATAGACCAGGTTGGCCTTGAACCCAGAGATCCACCTTGCCTCTTGCCTCCTAAGTGTTGGTATTAAAGGCATGTGCCACCATGCCTGGCTCCATTATTTTGTTTCTAATCTGTTCTTTCATTATTTTCTTAAGCATACAAAAGTCATTGACATGCCATCATGCACATTCATATGGATACTTGTGTTATTTTTTTCAGGCCATTCCAATGAGGCTGCAGCAAGCGGCACTGGAGAGAGCGGGGCCTGAGCAAGCAGTGTCTGAAGAAAAGTATGGTTAATAAATAAATAAATCATTAAAAAAGCAAACCCCTGCTTTTTCCAAACAACATAAGTTTAAAAAAAATCACGTTAAAAAACGTGAACTAGCAGGACACAGGGCACACGGAGAAATGGAGGCCAGGCAGGGTACATGGCTTACAAAGCTCTTTTTTCTGTCCCGAGTTCTGCACATATAATAAAAGGAAGACTCTGACATCTGCTTATCTTGGGGCAGGGGTGGTTCCCTTCTTGTAACCCTGGCATTGACAGGAAATGCATGAGGATCTGGTTAGGTGGAGCGTTCCAGACCAGCTAAACATATCGGCCAGCAAGCAATTTTGCAAATTTTAGAGGGGAGTCTGTCGAGAAGAACAACACATTGAAGTTCATCATGACTTTGAAATTCCCCGGATCACAGAGCATCAAACCACACCAGAACAATCCAGAGTCCCCTTGTGGGCTGAGGTTCCTGGTCCCACATGATGTGATCAGTAACTGGATAGTTTTCTAGGACAGCAACTCCTTGTAACTTTCAGAGACAATTATAAGTCTTGGGAAAGTGTCAAAATGAGCCAAAAAAGAAAAAAAAAAAGGCACTAAGACTCCCAGATCCCAGGCAGACCCAGTCACTGATCCTGGGAGACCATCCTGAAGGGTAACAGGATAGGCTGAGGTCAATCCAAGAACAAACAGACCCCCAACGGACATGAGGTGCCTGGCTTACAGATTGTTGTGTAAACCCCCCCAAAAACCGAGGGCATCCCAGCACCCCGAGCCTCGGAAGGCGACACCCATATCACTCAGCGAGAAACAGTCTTGATGCAATAATGTGAGGATTTCTTTTATTCCAGAGCTCTGGGGTCCACAGCCGTACACCGCACAGGGCTAGAGGACTGTGGGACCCCATGCAACTGAAGTCAGGGGTATTTAAAGGGGAAAAAAATCACAAGACAAGGGGTGGAGGACACAATTCACAAGGCAAGGGGTGGAGGACAAATCATGCACGGAATGGGGAAGCATAGCATGAGGAAGTCAGGCAACAGTTTATGCCTTAAGGAAGGTTAGAGATTATCTGGAGCAAACATCCTTGGGGCATTATATAGTTAAACTTTGGAACTAGAACAGTGTGGGCTATCTTTCTCAAGCTGAAAGCAGAAAAACAAGTTACTCTGTGCTGGGCTAGTTGTTTAGGGGTCTAAAAACATTGAGTTGGGGTCTCTCAGTTGTAGGCCAGTGGTGCTCATGGGTCACGGCCCCTTAGACAAAATTCTATCTCCAAGAATATTTACATTATGGCTCATGAAACTAGCCAAAGTATAGTTAATGAAATAACAAGAAAAATAATTTTAAGGTTGGGAGTCACCACATCATGAGGTATTAGAGGGTCGCAGCTTTAGGAAGGTTGAGCCACTGTTGTAGACAATGCTGGAGCTGGTGGCATGGTCCTTGGCTGAGTGATGATGGTGAGTGAGGGGTGGGCAGTGGCAGAAGAGCAGCAGGGGTCCTCCTAGGAGCAGCAATCCAGAGCTGGCCCAGCCAGTGTAGAGTGCAGCGCCCATCTTTCCCTTCTGCACGGAGGGTCTCAGCTAGCTGGAGAGTTCTTGCATGCTGTCCTGCGTTACCCAGGACACACACACCATCACTAGCAGGTCAGCCAGCAGGCACGATGCCCCTGCCCCCATCCTGATCTCCACTGTGGTGCTCTCCAACACACACTTCAAACACTCGCTCCTGACCACGCACAGAAGCAAACCCAGCTCAGTGGCGATGACACGAGAGACCACTAGGACCCGAGACTTCTGCCAAGGCTCAGGAAGGCCCAGCAGGGAGTCACATGCTTCGCACTGAGTCTGGTGAATACCCTGTGTCACACAGGACTCCCACGGGCCCTTCCAGATAGTTGACGCTCTGATGATATCACTGCCAGAAAATTCCATCACCTGCCAGTTGGGCAGAAGACAGCTCACCCAGCCCTCCGTGACCAGAAAGACCCCCACCGTCTGCCGCCATTGGGAAGCCATGGCACAGTTGGTGCTGAGTAACAGGAGTCCATCTGAGCTGCTGTTGCCACCACAAGGAGTGGTGATGGACAGGGCAACAGATTTGCCACAGAGCTTCCTTCCTGACAGGCACTCGGATCTTGATGAGTTTGAAGCCAGCCTGATCTACAGAGTGAGTTTCAGGACAGCCAGGTCTTGAAAACCAAGGGGTGGGGGTTAAGAACTTCCTTCCTGTCAGTAGGGTTTGTAAGGGCAGGGGGAAGGATGCAGGCTGGAGTTTCATTTCTCCTTCATGCCACCAGCATGCTAACCTTTCTCTGATTATCTGAATCCAAGCCAACAAAGACATTCCGAGGTCCACAGGCAAGAGTCACTATCCCGTATCAAGAAACCCCTCTTGGGGCCCGAGGATGTGGTTCAGTGGGTACAGCACTTCCCTAACACGGATCTAAAGTTCTTACCTTATCCCTGGCATTGAGTAGCCAGCTGTGGTGGCTAAACCCTGTCGTGCCAGCATTTGGGGGGTGAAGCTGAGGGATCAGGAGTTCAAAGTTATCCTCAGATATATCAAGAGAATAAGGTCACGCTGGGCTACAGAAGACACCGTCTCAAGAGAGAGAAGACAGAGAGTGAGGGCGCTGTAGGAGAGGATGGTAGACAGGCTTGTAGATTTCCTTCTCACAGTGAACTCAGACCAGGAATGGATACTCCAGACATCTCCAGATGCTCACATGTGAGGTGAAAAGTTGGAGTTAGAACAAATCAGTCAGGTTCAGGACTTAGGACAAAGGTCAGCATGCCCTCAATCCCCATTGTCACAGGTTTCATTGGAAAGGAACATGGATGGGGCTGGAGAGATGGCTCAGCAGTTAAGAGCACACTGACTGCTCTTCCAGAGGTCTTGAGTTCAAATCCCAGCAACCACATGGTGGCTCACAACCATCCGTAATGGGATCCGATGCCTTCTGCTGGATGTCTGAATTCATATACATAAAATAAATAAATAATTTTTTTAAAAAAAAGGAAAGGAACATGATGGTGACGCTCACCTTTAGTCCCAGCACTTGGAAGGCAGAGGCAGACGGATCTCTGAGTTCCAAGTCAGGCTGGTCTACAGCGGGAGTTCTAAGACAGCCAGGGCTACACAGAGAAACCCTGTCAAAAGAAGAAGACGAAGACGAAGAAGAGGAGGAGGGGGAAGATGAAGAGGAGGAAAGAGAGGAGGAAGGGGAGGAAGAAGGAGAAAAAGAAGAGGAAGAAGAGGAAGAGGAAGAAGAAAAGGAAGGAGAGGAAGGAGGAGGAAGAGGAGGAGGAAGGAAAAAGAAAAGAAGAAGAGGAAGAAGAAAAGGAAAGAAGGACAGAGAGAGCCTTGCAGGAGACTCTGAGCACACAGGCTTTTGATCCTGAAGAGCTTGGCTTCAACAGATGTGCTGTCAAGTAAGTGGAAGCATGTGAAGAAGATGGAGCCTCCTTCCATCATCCCTATGTGGGCCTCCAGCAGAAGGTGTGGACCAACAGACCTGGACCTAAGCCATTCATGGAACGTGGAACTTACTCTGTCCCAGGATGGCTTTGAACTCAGAGATCTGCCTGTCTCTGTCTCCTGGGATTAAGGCATGTACCACTTTGCCTGGGCCTAAGCTTTTCATGGCCGCCGTGTCTCAAGATCCAGATCTGAAGCCTGTGTCCTCCAGCCTCAAGATTCGGATCACAGGCATGCCCTCCACTTCTGGATTGTGGCTCATTCCAGATATAGCCAAATTGACAACTAGGAGTGGCCATCAGGTAACCCAAGGTCACGAAATCCTACCTCTACCTCCTCTGTGGTAAGATGACCGGGCAACCACTTCCCAATTTGAGACAGATGTACAGGGGGGAATTTGACAATGGTCTGTGACACGCACAGTGAGGAATGGGGAAGGGAAGGAGGGAGGGAGTTCATGGGAAAAAACACAAGCCCTTGTCCGCCCTGCACCCATGTGCCAGGCCATGTATGGCTGAGGCTCACCACAGCCTGGAATCCATGCTCATACCCAGCATGCCTTACCCTGACCCCAACAGCCTAGCATACAGACAGTCATAGTGTTCTTCCCACTGGAACTACCTTCTCTCTGGGCTTGGGAAGGGTGTCCTTGGGGTCAGGGAGGCTGTGTGGGTAGATAACTTCACCAGGCCACACTGGTACAGCATGGGCCTTCACCTCAGGCCTTCTGAGAACACAAATCCTAATCTATTGTTCACTTAAAACCACTCCTCCCCAGCCACAGGGCTTTAATTTTTTATTTATATATTTATTAATTAATTATTTTATTTTATTTTATTAGAGATAAGGTCTCACCATGTAGTTCTGGCTGTCTTGAAATTCACTATTTAGTTCAGGCTGGCCTCAAACTCACAGATATCCACATGCATCTCTCCCCCAAATGCTGGGATTTAAGGCCTGCACCAAAACGGTCCTGCATCTGGCTGATTTTAAATTATATTTTATTTATTCACTAATTTAGAGTGTGTGTGTGTGTGTCTGTGTGTCTGTGTGTGTTTCTGTGTGTGTGTCAGAAAACAACCTTCAGGAGTTGACTCCTTCCTACTACGTGCGTCCCAGGGATAGAGCTCAGACTGTCAGGATTGGCTACAGGCACCTTTCCCTGCCCAGCAACTCACCAACACTTTTAATGTTTTATTTTATTTTATAGACAGATCTCATGTAGCCCAGGCTGGCCCAAAACTTCCAGTGTAGCTCTGGGGATAGCATACCCATTAGCCCCCCTGCCTTAGCCCGAATGAAACCCAAACCCCAGGGCTGCTCTGGGTAAAGGTGCCCTTGGGCCACGAACTCCCTTCTCCATTGTTAGCCACAGAGTGAAATGTCCTGCGTGCTCCTGATCTGCTCTTCACACTGGACTGTGAGACAGCACAAGTTTCGTGGGCTGGGGGCCGGGAAGATGGCTCTGTTTGTAAACACTTGCTGTGTCAACATGAGGACTAAAATTTGGATCTCCTGGACCCATGGGGAAAGGTAGCCGGGCCGACCTCTGGAGAGACAGAGACAGGAGAATCTGGTACAGGCTGATTGGTTGGACTCACTGAATCAGTGCGCTCTGGGCTCAGCAAGAGAGCCTGCCCCAGTGAAGAAGCAGAGAGTGATGGAGCAGAATCCAGATGTTAGCCTCTGGGCTCATGCATGCCTGTGTATATGCACTTGCACACATGTGTGCCAACAGACCTACAGAGACACATGTATACACACGCGCGCACACACACACACACACACACACCATACACCACCTTTGTTTTGTCTATTGGTTTTTTGGTTTTTGGTTTTGAGACAGAGTCTCACTATGTAGCTCTGGCTGTCCTGGAACTCACTATATAGACCAGGACGACCTCAAACTCACAGAAATCCACCTCTCTCTGCCTCTGGAGTGACTTTTGGGACAGGGCACTGGTTGGCCCTGACTTCTCTGTGTAGACCAGGCTGGCTTCAAACTGGAGATTAAAGATTAAAAGCATTCACAGCCACACCAAGATAAGCTTAAAAGAAAGAAGGAAAGAAAGGAAGGAAGGAAGGGAGGGAGGGAGAGAGGGAGGGAGGGAGGGAGGGAGGGAGGAAGGAAGGAAGGAAGGAAGGAAGGAAAGAAAGAAAGAAAGAAAGAAAGAAAGAAAGAAAGAAAGAAAGAAAGAAAGAAAGAAAGAAAGAAAGAAAGAAAGAAAGAAAAAAAGAAAGAAAGAAAGAACTTTAATTGGTGGTGGCTGGAGAGATGGCTCAGTGGTTAAGAGCACTGGTTGCTCTTCCAGAGGACCTGGGTTCAAGTCCCAGCACCCACATGGCAGCTCACAACTGTCCAGAACTCCAAGGCAAATGTGTGGAGGTCAAGGACAACTTTCAGGACTTAGTTCTTCCTTGCACCCTGTGGGTTTTGGGATGTCAACTCAGGTCATCAAGCGCCGGGCAAGCATCCTCACCCACTGAGCTATCTTGTTTCCTGCCCCTCCCCCCCAGACACACACCTTTTCAAGACAGGGTTTCATATGGCCTAGGCTAGCTTGAAACTCCTGTGTAGTCAAAGATAACTTTGACCTTCTGATCCTCCTGGCCCTACTATGGAGTTCTGGGATTGCGAGTGTGTACAGGTGAGATCCTCGGGGTGAACCTCGGGCCTTGATAGGCAAGTGCTCTCCCAAGTGAGCCACAACCCAGCGCCAGCCCTGGAAACTCACATCACACACAGGCCTCCCTCCTTGTTCAGGGACTGGTGGACCATTGGCCGAAACAGCCCACAAGGACTGTGGGAGCAGACAGCGAGCTGAGGGTTCGGAGTCCCTGTGAGTGTGTGCGGTGAATGATCACACCGGGACCGCTCCTCAGTAGGCCGATCAACTCCATTTAGGGTGACTGAAGGTTTATAAAGTTTTGAGGGACTGAGGGTGGGGTCATCCGGGGATGAGCACGGGGAAGCATTTCAGAAATTCCAGGACTGGCTAAATGGGTTTTGTCAGGAGAAAGGAAATTGATCCTATAAACTAACTGAGGCTACTTGACATTCCTCGGGTAGAGGCAAGTGTGGAGGCTCAGAATGCCCCAGACGAGCTCAGAGAAAGAGAAACTCTGCCAACCAACAAAGTGCCCCATTACACGCCAAGCCCCAGAAGGCTATCAAGCCAATAGCACACTTCCATCTTAATTAGCAGACTTCTCCCACGAGGGGTCCAACCTGCAGACGTTCCGCCACCAGTGGCTGGACCAAGGGTGTTCACCATCTGCTCACCTTTTGCAAGGGTTTGGGGCAGGTGGATTTGGGTTCTGATGTCAAACTAAAAACAGATCACCTCTAGGATCCCTTCCCCATCAGACTACAGCGACTAGAGGGTGCAGTCATGTCTGTGAGGCCGTTGCTTCAGCCCTGGTACCCGAGAGGTCGGCTGAGCTCCATCTTCCAGTCCTCTTATTGATTTGGGGACCGCCCTTCCTTGTATATTTTTGATATTTCTCTTTTCCGGGCATAGGTCCAGGTCTGTTCATTCAAGATGACAATGGGATCAGCTTGGATCAACTCCACACACTGAGGGATGGAGCAGGCTAGGGCTTTCTTTTCCCTATGGTGCTGAAGATGGAACTCAGCACCTCGGGCAGATTCTATACCCTCAAATCACTCCCTGGGCAATTCTAGGAAAAAGCCGGGTTTCCCCACTATCTATAGTTCCACATCCATTAGCAAAACCACCCAAAAAGTAAGGCAGGGTGTCTCTTAGAGAAAAGTACAGCCGGGCAGTGGTGGCGCACGCCTTTAATCCCAGCACTTGGGAGGCAGAGGCAGGCAGATTTCTGAGTTTGAGGCCAGCCTGGTCTACAGTGTGAGTTCCAGGACAGCCAGGGCTATACAGAGAAACCCTGTCTTGAAAAAGCAAAAAAAAAAAAAAAGAAAAAAACAAAACAAAAACAAAAAAAAGAAAAGTAAAGAACTTTCCTAGCATAATTAAATGCTCAGGTTCCATCCCCAACACAACCGCCGAAATTAAGAATGACTATCCTCGTGGTCTGTGTTGGGTGTGGCGGTTCTTGGTAGACCAGACCCCGGATAGGAGTCAAACCCCACAATCTGAGCCTTTACCTTATTCTAGAATATTGCTGGTGGGTGTGAAGGGCCCTGCCACACACATGCATTTGGGAATCCAAGCCTCTTCATCCAGTGACACACACACACACACACACACACCGTCTTTGTAGTTTTGGAGGCCTTTCCAAGAAAGGGTACATAGATGTTCACGCTCTAGACAGGCTCGGTAGACATCCGATTTCTGCTCACGTGGTCACACCTACACGGAGGGAGTCTTCCGTGACTCCAAACCCTTGCTTAGTCCTTGTTTCTGTAGCTTTGTTTGTTTGTTTGTTTGTTTGTTTGTTTATCAAGGTCTCCCCTCTCACCCGCCCACGGATGCCAGGGACGGAGCTCAGGCTGCGAAGCTTGGCAACAAGCTCCCTTATCCACTGAGCAGTCTCCATGGCCCTCAGCCGCTCTCCGGGTTTCCCGCTTCTGCAACAGGAGGCCGGATCTGCCCCCGGCTGTCTTTAAAATGTGATGTGTGCGTGCGTGCGTGTGCGCGTGCGCGTGTACACACTTGTGCGCATGCGTGTCCTCCCTGCCTTCACTTTCTGCTAGCACTCCAGTCTCCCCTGTCCCTTTATTTTCCATACATGGCCTTAGGTAGCACAGGTTATCCTCAAGCATGTTATGTAGCTCAAAATAACATTGGGGTTTTTTTTTATATTTAATTAAAAATAAACCAGGTTGGGGGAGGGAAGATGGGATAGGGGCTTTGTGGGAAGGATAAAACCTGGAAAGGGAGCCAGGCAGTGGCAGCACACCCCTTTAATTCCAGCACTTGCGAGGCAGCGGCAGGCAGATTTCTGAGTTGGAGGCTAGCCTGGTCTACAGAGTGAATTCCAGGACAGTCAGGGCTACACAAAGAAACCCTGTCTCAA
Source organism: Apodemus sylvaticus (assembly GCF_947179515.1). Lineage (NCBI taxonomy): Eukaryota > Metazoa > Chordata > Mammalia > Rodentia > Muridae > Apodemus > Apodemus sylvaticus. Next base: position 34,440,684 of record NC_067493.1, on the reverse strand, counting down.
GAAAAAAAAAAATTAAAAAAAGAAAATGTTATCATCTAAAATATAAAAATTAAAAAAATAATAATAAACCAGGCTGGCCTTGAACTCATGGAGATGCCTTTGCTTCCCAAGTGCTTTGGCCAAAGGTGTGCACCACCACAGCCAGGCTAAGGTTAAATTCTCATCCTCTTGATGCAGTGCTGGGGACAGTCCTCAGGACTTCATGCACGCTGAACAAGCCATCCACAACCCAGGCCCACAAAGCCCCCTGTACTGGTTAGTTCTGGTTGGTTTTGTGTGTCAACTTGACACACGCTGGAGTTATCACAGAGAGAGGAGCTTCAGTTGGGGAAGTGCCTCCATGAGATCCAGCTGTGGGGCATTTTCTCAATTAGTGATCAAGGAGGGAGGGTCCCTTGTGGGTGGGGCCATCCCTGGGCTGGTGTTCTTGGGTTCTATAAGAGAGCAGGCTGAGCAAGCCAGGGGAAGCAAGCCAGTAAGAAACATCCCTCCATGGCCTCTGCATCAGCTCCTGCTTCCTGACCTGCTTGAGTTCCAGTCCTGACTTCCTTTGGTGATCAACAGCTGTGTGGAAGTGTAAGCTGAATAAACCCTTTCCTCCCTCCCCAACTTGCTTCTTGGTCATGATGTTTTGCAGGAATAGAAACCCTGACTAAGACACCCCCCTTTCTAATGTCCCATGAAGTACCAAAGGTCCTTGCCTGCAACCTGAGCCCCTCTGGAGCCCCAGTGTGTCCCCAGCTTGGTTTCTCTTCTGAGCTCAGGTCTGGGTTCCATCGGATACAGCTCAGCTGAGGAAGTGTTTGTCTAACACACACTAAATCCTGAGTTCAATGCCCAGAACCACATAATTCAGGTTTGGTAGTAAACACCTAGAATCTCAACACTGGGATGCAGAGGCAGGAGGATGAGAAGTTGAGGGACATCCTTGGCTACATAGAAGTTTTAAAGCAAGGCTGGAGAGATGCCTCAGTGGTTAAGAGAACTGACTGCTCTCCCAGAGGTCCTGAGTTCAAATCCCAGCAACCACATAGTGGCTCACAACCATTTGTAATGGGATCTGATGCCCTCTTCTGATGTGTCTGAAGACAGTGACAGTGTGCTCATATACATGAAATAAATAAATATACATGAAATAAGTCTTTAACCTAAGTACTGACATTTTGTTTTCAGACTCTATTGTGATCATAAGGTGAAATCAAGTTCCAGTTCCCAGGCTACAGGGGCGCCGAGGACGTCCCAGATGGTTAGCCAACTGCCTCCTTGTTCTTTTTTTCCCCAAAAACATAATGATTATTCCTAATTATGAAAGATTAAGTGATTCTGATTGATGGAAAACTGTGACTGCAACTTGGGACAGATGTTTGTGGTTTTCGAGCTTAAAACCTCTGTACCATTCTGGCTCTGAGGTCAAGTTCAGCTCCCAGGTTTGTTCTGTAGCCCTGATCGATCAGCAGTGACCTGAGTAAAATAAAATTTTGCCAGCTGCTTAAATACTAAGATGAACATTGGAAGAGAGAAAGCTCCCAAGTCAGTGCTGTTGTCCCTGCCTGGTCAGTTTCCGTGCCTGATTCAAATAAAGATCTTGCTTTGCCGTGGACTCTTGTGTCTGCTTGAGTTGTTTTGGATTTTTCAGACCTTAACAAACCTTACAAATATTAAAAATCGGGACCAGTGAGATGGCTCAGCAGATAAAAGCACTTGCTGCCAAGCCTGAGAATCTGAGTCCCATGCCTGGAAGTCACATGGTAGAAGGAGAGATCAGACTCCAAAAGGTGATTCTCAGGCTGCTACACAGGATCCCCAAATAATTTTAAAAACAAATAAACAGCAAACTAAAGCTGAGAGCGGTAGCACATGACTTAAATCCTAGTACCTGAGAGGCAGAGGTCAGAACTTCCGGTTCATCCAGGGCTAGAAAGAAAGAAAGGAAGGAAGGAAGGAAGGAAGGAAGGAAGGAAGGAAGAAAGGAAGAAAGGAAGAAAGGAAGAAAGGAAGAAAGGAAGAAAGGAAGAAAGGAAGAAAGGAAGAAAGGAAGAAAGGAAGAAAGAAAGAGGAGAGGAGAGGGAAGGAGAGGAGAGGAGAGGAGAGGAGAGGAGTGAAAAGAAAAAAGAAAAGAAAAGAAAAGAAAAAAGAAAAGAAAAGAGAAGAGAAGAGAAGAGAAGAGAAGAGAAGAGAAGAGAAGAGAAGAGAAGAGAAGAGAAGAAAAGAAAAGAAAAGAAAAGAAAAGAAAAGAAAAGAAAAGAAAAGAAAAACTTTCTTATTCGTTTGTGGAAAAAACAGAAACAAATCAGCCTAGCAGAGTTTGAGGTCTTCTCAGGCAGTAAGACTATAGCGTTACGCTGATTGGCTGTAGTAGGGGGCGGACCGTCATTTTTTTCTCTGATTGGCTGTGTTCTCTCTCGGAAACCCAATCGTCGTGGAGCTGGGGGCGGGGCCAGACTCTAAGCGCCTTCCCTCCGCTTCCCGTGGGTCGGCCTGGAGAGCGGGGTTCCACGGTGAGTTCTGAGCCTTCACCTCCTCGGAGACCCTTGTGGTGAGGAAGAACCCCTGCCCCCGATCCACCTCCGGAAATGATGGGCTGAGGCGTGGTCCTCCCTCCCTGTGCGGCGGTGCCCCCTCTCTACGAACCCCTCCCCCTACAAGCAGTGCCACGGGGTAGACGTCTGCCCTGCCACCTCCCACTCAAGGTCTTGTTTGTGACTTGGGACCGCGATGGAGCACTGGCGACCTCCTCCCCCGGGTGAGGGAGGACGGAAGACTGGGGCGGACCTCCTCACTGGGTGGACCCTGTCCCCACAGGAGGATGACTCGGGAGGAGGCTGGGAGGCTGCCCCAAGTACTGGCCCGGGTCGGGGCCTCCCACGGTATCACCGACGTGACCTGCAAGCTCCGCTTCTATGACGACTGGGCTTCGGAGTATGACCAGGTGAAAGCACGTGGGCCCCGGGATTTGGGGACTCAGATTGTGTGTTTAAGAGCAAAGCGAGAATAGTACCCGTGCATCTCAGGGAAGCTGGGAACTGAAAAGAGACCTGGGAGGCGGTCTCCTTAGCGACCTGCCCCCTACTGACCTGCAAGCGCCCCCTCGAACTCCGGATTAGACCTTCCCTATTTGAGCAAAGAATAAACCACCTTAATTAATCCTGCAACCCAGACTGCAAGCCTGCAGGAGGCGCTATTGAGACATCACTCGGTATAGACAGACCAGCTAAGAGCTGTCACAGCCAGCTTGATCCCCACCAGTGTGGGATCTCTTGACAGTAAGACCCCTCAAACCTGGGTCTTCTGTTACTGGGGTCCCAGAAGGATCCAAACTCTAAACACACACCAGCTCACATGGGCAGATCTTGGGGACCCCACAAAGAGTCGTCCAAAGCCTGTGATGGGCTAAGTGCTATCTCCTCAGGATGTGGCTGCTTTGAAGTACCGAGCCCCGCGCCTTGCTGTGGATTGTCTCAGTCGAGCCCTTCGGGGCCCACCGCGTGATGCTCTGATCTTGGATGTGGCCTGTGGCACTGGCCTGGTAGCTGTGGAGGTAAGATGTGCCTTCCCTTAAGCACCCAGGACCTCCAACATGCTAGGCTCCATTAGGCCTCAGGCCCTGGATTGTGAATTCTAAGCAGGTGCTCTACCATGCACGCCCCCAGCCCCTCCCTGGGGGATTCTAGGCAGGGGTTCTACCACTGAGCCACGCCCCAGCCCCTCACTGGAGGATTCTAGGCAGATGCTCAACCACTCAGCCACGCCCCCAGCCCCTCCCTGGGGGATTCTAGGCAAGGGGGCTCTACCACTGAGCCACGCCCCCAGCCCCTCCCTGGGGGATTCTAGGTAGGGGCTCTACCACTGAGCCACGCCCCCAGCCCCTCCCTGGGGGATTCTAGACAGGGGCTCTACCACTGAGCCATGCCCCCAGCCCCTCCCTGGGGGATTCTAGGTAGGGGCTCTACCACTGAGCCACGCCCCAGCCCCTCCCTGGGGTGCCCTTTAATTTGCTATTTAGAGACTAGGTCTCAAGGCTGGCTTTGAAGTCACTTTATAACCGGCAAGCTTTGACCCTGAGATTCTCCAACCTCAGCCTCCACAGTAGCTAAGACAGGCAGGCCTAAGCCTCCACACCTAGCTCCCGACTGCTCAAATCCTCATCCTCTCCCTCAGGCACCTTGATCCAGCTGAGCCGAGGCAGGGGATGAGCCATGACTGATGGATGCCTTCTCTCCCAGCTGCAGGCTCGGGGCTTCCTCCAGGTGCAGGGGGTGGATGGAAGCCCAGAAATGCTGAAGCAGGCCGAGGCACGCGGCCTGTACCGCCACCTTAGCCTCTGTGCCCTGGGCCAGGAGCCGCTGCCCAACCCTGAAGGTACATTCCGTTCCGCTCCGCCCTCACCCACCGCCCCAAGAACAGCATCCTTACTGTCCAGCCGCCATCTTCACTCCAGGCCTGTGTGAGCTACTCCTACACGCTAGAGTCTGACGTCACCTCATCTCATGCACAAGGTTGGGGTCCTGCCATACCCCTGTGTAGAGGACTTCTTTTTCTGAGAGACGGTCTTCCTGTGTAGCTGTGGCTGTTCTAGAACTCGCTCTGCAGACCAGGCTGGCCTCAAACTCAGAGATCCTCCGCCTCTGCCTCCGCCTCCGCCTCCCAGGTGCAGGGATTAGAGGCGTGTGCCCCACCCGACTATGACCTGTTCTATTAGTCCCTCTTCTTATTGCTGTGGTAAAACACCAGACAGAACATAATCATGAGGCCCCACCCATCCCCAGGAAGCTACCTGCAGTTGCTGGGGCAGGAAGAGCGATTTTCTCCAGTGGTGTAGCCACTGGTAAGTTGTCCATGCCCCAGCCCCCTCTTCCCCCACCTCCAGCTCCTGCAGGCCACTCCCAGTTAAACTCAGCAGGTCACAAACAAAACAAGACCTGGAAAAATAGCAACAGGTGCCTGGTGATGGCAAGATGGCGGCGGTGCCTACCTTGAGAGGCAGAGACAAGTGTGTCTCTATGAGTTCGAGGCCATTGCGGACTACAGACACTACTACGGAGCTACTTCTAGGATAGCCAGGACTGCACAGAAAAACTCGGTCTTGAAAAAAAAAAGAAAGAAAGAAAGGAAATTAATTAATTAAATTAATTAGGGAATGTAGCAGCCGCTGGAGGAGGGTGCGGGGTAGAATAGGAAGTGAAAGGGACCACACCACATTCCCGCAGCATCCCAAGGGGGGGGTCGGAAAAATAGCTCCCTGGGGGAAAGCGCATGCTATTCTCACAGAGGACCTGAGTTCGGATCCTGCACCCGAATCAGGTGATTCACGATTCCCTGTAAGTCCAATGCCAGGGGGATGGGAGGCCTCTGGCCTCTGTGAGCACCTGTCCCGACACAGGGACACACGTGCATACACTGGGCGGCGGAGAGGGCCCAGGAGTTAAAATCTCCTACAGCTCCTACAGCTCTTACAGAGAGCTCAAGCTCCGATCTCACCACCCACACACATCAGGCAACCTCGAAAGAACCCACTGCCCCCCCCCTCTGGATTCCAGGGGCATTACAGGCATGCACACACACATACACACACACAATTAAAAATAAAGTGAGTTGTAGATAGCTCAGCAGTTAAGAATCACCTGGTCATTTTGCAGAGGACCTGGGTTCGCTTCCCAGCACCCACAGAACGGCCTCCAACTTCTGTCACTCCAGTTCTAAGGGATCTATCTGGCGCCCTCCTCTGGCCTCCTTGGGTATTGCATACAGGTGATCCGCAAACATACCTGCAGACAAAGCACCCATCCACATAAAAATAAATTAAAATCAATTAACTAAAAATAAAATCATTTAAAGGTGACTTACGGGACGAAGGGTCTATTTGGGTTCACAATCTGAAGGTGCAATCCATCCTGGTGGGGTCATCACGGCAGCGGGAGAATAAGGCAGCCAAAGTAGCAGGGGTAGCGGAGAGATAAATGCCGGTATTCAACTCTCTTCCTCCGTTGTCCTTAGCATCCCAGCCATGGGATGGTGCCAGCCACCGTGAGGGCAGGGCTTCCCTCCTAAATGAACTCAGTCGAGAAACTCCCTCACAGACAAGCCCAGAGATTTGTCTCCCAGATCCTGTCAAGTTAACAAACAATAGTAACCATTACACATCTCCACCCCGCCCCACACGCAGGGACCTTTGACGCGGTGATCATTGTGGGCGCCCTCAGTGAGGGGCAGGTGCCCTGCAGTGCCATACCTGAGCTCCTAAGAGTCACCAAGCCAGGTGAGTCACAAGCCAGCCAACCCCACCCCTCAGGCACCCTTTCCCCTCTCCACATCACTTAGGCGGAAGAAGGGTGGAGCATGGCAGAGGGGTCCCCACCCCAGACCAGTGCCCCAGTTTAGCGTCTCCCACTCCAGTGTTCCGCCCAGACTGGCACACACAGTAAGAGCAGACAGCTGCTCAGCCCACCTGTTAGCCGGGGGCAACCAGGAGCATCTCCACCCTTCTGCCCTTTGTCTCCGCTCATAATCAGATGGCGTCGTCTCTAGGATCCCTTCCCCATCAGACTACAGCGACTATAGGGTGCAGTCATGTCTGTGAGGCCGTTGCTTCAGCCCTGGTACCCGAGAGGTCGGCTGAGCTCCATCTTCCAGTCCTCTTATTGATTTGGGGACCGCCCTTCCTTGTATATTTTTGATATTTCTCTTTTCCGGGCATAGGTCCAGGTCTGTTCATTCAAGATGACAATGGGATCAGCTTGGATCAACTCCACACACCGAGGGATGGAGCAAGCTAGGGCTTTCTTTTCCTTATGGTGCTGAAGATGGAACTCAGCACCTCGGACAGATTCTATACCCTCAAATCACTCCCTGGGCAATTCTAGGAAAAAGCCCTACCCCTGAGCCACGCCCCCCCCAGCCCCTCCCTGGGGGATTCTTGGCAGGGGCTCTACCACTGAGCCACACCCCAGCCCCTCCCTGGGGGATTCTAGGTAAGGGCTCTACCACTGAGCCACACCCCCAGCCCCCCTGGGGGATTCTAGGCAGGGGGATCTACCACTGAGCCACGCCCCCAGCCCCTCACTGGGGGATTCTAGGCAGGGGCTCTACCACTGAGCCACGCCCCCGCCCTCCCTGGGGGATTCTAGGCAGGTGCTCTACCACTGAGCCACACCCCCAGCCCCCCCCCCCGGGGATTCTAGGCAGGGGGGATCTACCACTGAGCCACGCCCTCAGCCCCTCACTGGAGGATTTCAGAAAAGGTAGGGAAGATCGATACTCTCAGAATTAAGTTCCATTTTCAAGGGTTAGAGGCAGGGCGATTTCAGGAGATAAAGACACTTCCTCTTCCAAGCCCTACTCCTGGAGCTAAGCCTCGGCATGTCTGGACAGGATTCTGTTTCAGAGAGGCCAACAGAAGAAGCTAGGGCATCGATAGGGTCATCAGCTGTGGCATGGGTTGGGCTCAGAACCACCGGAAATGCCCGCTGCATGAACCTAAACAAAACAAAGTCTCCGGTTCCAGCCTGAGGGACCTCATCCCATCTGCCAGAAACCAGCTGTGCTGGGTACACTGCAGCTACTTGGACAAAGTCTGTCACACCCCCCGCCCCCGCCCACCCCCACCCTGCAGCCAGGGTTTCTTGGCCTGGCCAGGCTCTATCTTAGATTTTAGGCAAGGACTGTGGAGCCCTCCTTGGTCTTAAACTCAATGATCTACCTGCCTCCACCTCTGCCTCCGCCTCTGCCTCTGTCTCCGCCTCTGCCTCTCTGCCTCCTGAGTGCTGGAATTAAAATTCTGCTTTGGGTGGAGATATGGCTCAGATTTGCTGGTGAAATGAGACAATTCAAGCCAGATTAAGTTATATTAAATGCGGGTTTATTTGGCAGCTTCTCTAGTGGGGTAGTCATGGAAGGGAGAGAGAGAAGGGGTATGCATGCAGAGAAAGAGAAGAAAGGAGAGAGAGGAGAGCCAAATGTCTAGATTATATAGGGAAGAGCCTCTGGGGGAAGGTAACCCAGACTCCAGGGCGGAGTGCGGTTGGGGTCAGGGTATGCCAGGTAGGGACTAAGGGATCCCTGGAGGGCCAGGTCTGCTTTGGTTTGTAAAATATGCACCTCAGCCCCTTGGGGTCTGTAACCCAAACAAGGGTTAAGATCACTTGCTGCTCTTGAGGAGGACCCAGGTTCGATTCCCAGCACCCACATGGCAGCTCACAACTATGTGTGACTCGAATTCCAGGGGATCCTGTTGTGGATAGCACTGGGTTTGTATTTTGATGCTAATTCCACTTCTCAGAGGGGCTGCAGATGAGGAGTTGCCTTTTGAACCTTCTCCCCACCTTAACTTTTCAAATAAAGGCTTGAGCCAATGATTGGGCAGGAGGAAGTGGGAGGAGCTGAGAGTCTAGGGGAGGAGCTACCTAGAAACGGAGAGGAAGGAGCAACCTAGAAACGGAGAGGATCACAGGGAGAGAGGCTCATGGCCTGGAGAAACCGCAGGTTATATGGGATAATAAAGATGGAAATAGAGTAGTGTAGTGGGAGATCTGCCCAATCTAGGCTTGTAGCTTGTTTTGTTAACTGATTGAGTTGAGCTTTCTTTTACTGGGGAACTGGGTTGGAAACAAAGTAGCAACAGGATCCAAACCCCTTTCCTGCGCCAGGCATGCACAAGGTACACATTCACACAGGCAGGCAAATACTCGTGCACATAAAATAAAGACGCCTTGTGTCATCACGTAGCTTTTTTCACCCCAAAGAAATTGAGGTCAAGCTTGGTTCCTGACAGCCCTAACAAACTAGGCCCAGCTGCCCATCTCCAATTGATCAATTAAAATCAATTTGCCAGGTGGCACTCCCCCTTTAGTCCCCTGCTGGGAGCCCCCCTCCCCCGTGAGACTGTCTTGAGACTGTCAGGGAAATTCTAATTTGGGGGAAACCATTGTTTCAATATTCTGACAGCCCAAGGGAGGGGCACACGTGACTCTTTAGCATCTCTTTCTAGCTGTGCAGCCTGTGGTAGTCTGAAAACCAATGTATAACCCAGATTCACATCTGAGCTTCCTGAGGGGCAGAGATGGGTCACTGGTTAAGAGGACCTGGGTTTGATTCCCAGCACCCACACAGTAGCTCACAACCTTTTGTGACCCTAGTTCCAGGAGAGCCAACACCTTTACCTGTTCACGGCCCACACATGGTGCACAGACAGACACACAGGCAAGCAAAACTAAACGTAAGGTTTGTTTTGTTGTTGTTGTTTTGTTTTTGTTTTTGTTTTTCGAGACAGGGTTTCTCTGTGTAGCCCTGGCTGTCCTGGAACTCACTCTGTAGACCATGCTGGCCTTGAACTCAGAAATCCGCCTGCCTCTGCCTCCCAGAGTGCTGGGATTACAGGCGTGCGCCACCACTGCCCGGTTTAAACTTAAGATTGTTATTTTTTAATTTTATTTTGCACTTCCTGCCTACTCATGCTAAATGCTGGGATTCTGGGCTTGAACCACCATGCTTGGCTCTGCCTGGAACTTTGCACCCATGTATGCACTATGCACACACATGTCCTAACCATGAAGCAGAATTACCATTTCCCCCCATGCCTGCAAGAAACTTGGCACAGAGCAATGGAGGGTCTTACAAGGACCAACGTTTGTGCGCTTTCCTGCTGTTCCCTGAGAGCCAGATTTGTCTTTCGATGGGACTGAGTTACAGACAGCGTGGAGCTCCCTGCCCCCACCAGGGCGAAGAATTCCCGGAGTAAAGGGCATTTGGCTGTTCAGGGATTGCACAGGAACCTGCCCTAGTAATCTCGACTGCTAAGAAACCTTTGACTGAAGCAGCAGAATCTCAAAGACAGTCTGGCAATTTAGTAAGATCCTGTCTCAAAAGCAAAAATTAAAAAAAAAAGGGGGGGGGGTGGGGGGAGGGGCATATAGCTCAAGGGTAGAGTGCTCACTTAGGAACCTCCACGACAGCTAGGGGACAGAGCTCAATGGAAGAACACCTGCCTAGAATCCCCCAGGGAGGGGCTGGGGGCGTGGCTCAGTGGTAGAGCCCCTGCCTAGAATCCCCCAGGGAGGGCGGGGGGGGCGTGGCTCAGTGGTAGAGCCCCTGCCTAGAATCCCCCAGGGAGGGGCTGGGGGCGTGGCTCAGTGGTAGAGTCCCGGCCTAGAATCCCCCAGGGAGGGACTAGGAGTATTGTTTAACTGTAGTGTCTTTTTTAGCATGTTTGAGGCCCGTATTTTCATCTGCAGAGCTGTAAAAAGTTTTTTGTTTTTTTTTTTAAATGGAGACCATCAGGTTAAGGAAACTGAAGGGGATTCCTGGGGGAGGCCACTTTAGGTAGCAAGCCCTGTAAGTGGAAAGCTGGCCGGGAGCTGAAGACTTGAGTGCATTCATCCCCCTCCCCTGCCCCTCCCCCAACCCTCTCCAGGTGGACTCGTTTGTCTGACTACCCGGACCAACGCATCCAACCTTCCCTACAAGGAGGCGCTGGAAGCGACCTTCGACTCCCTGGAGCAGGCTGGAGCGTGGGAACGCCTGGTGACCCAGCCTGTGGACCGCTGGGAGCTAGCAACTTCAGAACAAGAGACAGGGATGGACACTCGTGCCAACGATGGCTTCATCTCTGGCATCGTCTACCTTTACCGAAAGCAGGAGACAGCACGGGGTGGGGGTGGGGCTCAGGATCCAACCCTTAGTTGACCACTGATCCTCTATGTCTGCTCTTAGCCCAATGTGTTTTCTTGGCCTTCCCTGCTCTGTCTGTAAAATGGGTCCATCTTCCCAGCTACGCCCATTAGGAGTCGTCTACTAGGGACTCCTCTAGTTTCTTTTGAGTCAGAATTCAAGGCCACAGGGCTGGAGCAATCATTAACAGTGCTTGTTCCTCAAAGCGTGAGAAACTGAACTGCGGTCTTCAGCATCCACATAAAAATCACGAGTTACCAGAGGCTGCAGAGAGGGCCCAGCGGTTAAGAGCACTGACTGCTCTCCCGAAGGTCCTGAGTTCAAATCCCAGCAACCACATGGTGGCTCACAACCATCTGTTATGGGATATGACACCCTCTTCTGGTGTGTTTGAAGACAGTTACAGTGTACTTACATATAATAAATAAATCTTTTTGTTTGTTTGGGTTTTTTTGTTGTTGTTTTTTCGAGACAGGGTTTCCCTGTGTAGCCCTGGCTATCCTGGAACTCACTTTGTAGACCAGGCTAGCCTTGAACTCAAAAATCCTCCTGCCTCTGCCTCACAAGCACTAGGATTAAAGGTGTGTGCCACCACCCAGCAAAATGAATAAATCTTTAAAAAAAAAAATCACGAGTTACAAGCCTGCCGGTGTATAAAACCACCATTGGGGTGGGGAGATGGGCGGATCCCTCTGCAGGTAACCAAACCAAAACAGGCAGCTTTTCCTGTCTTCAAGTAATAAGGCAGACAGCAGAGAGTGACAGAGGACACCCCGGTGCTTGCTCTAGTCTGCACATGCGCGGGTGAGCCTGTACACTCAGGTGCACAAGCCACACGCAGAGCAGATACAGAAAAAGTAAAAGGAAAGCAGTAAAGAGACCACTGTGCACTGTGACACGCCAAGCACCGTCCCAGCCCCATTTTGCGAAAGATGTTGAATCAGGTCCAGCAAGATGGCGCTGGAAGATAAAGCCACACTTACCACCAAGTCTGAGCAGGATCCTCTGGAGCCACGTGGTAAATGGAGAGAAATGACCACAAGTTGTCCCTTGCTATCTACATAGCGTGTGAGCTCGCACATACACACACACACAGATGCACATGAATGCATGTACTCATACATGCACACACATGAAGGCATGCACTCATGCACACACACATGAATGCATGCACATGCACACACACATACACCTGAACACATGCACTCATACACGCACACACATGAAGGCATACACGCATGCACACACATGAATGCGTGCACATGCATGCACACATACACATGAAGGCATGCACTCATACACACATACACATGAAGGCATGCACTAATGCACACACATGAATGCATGCACATGCACTCATACACGCACATACATGAAGGCATGCACTCATGCACACACACATGAATGCATGCACATGCACTCATACACGCACACACATGAAGGCATGCACTCATGCACACACATGAATGCATGCACATGCACTCATACACGCACACACATGAAGGCATGCACTCATGCACACACATGAATGAATGCACATGCACGCACACACATACACCTGAACACATGCACTCATACACGCACACACATGAAGGCATACACGCATGCACACACATGAATGCATGCACTCATACACACATACACATGAAGGCATGCACTCATGCACACACATGAATGCATGCACATGCACGTACACACATACACCTGAACACATGCACTCATACACGCACACACATGAATGCATGCACTCATACACACATACACATGAAGGCATGCACTAATGCACACACATGAATGCATGCACATGCACTCATACACGCACACACATGAAGGCATGCACTCATGCACACACACATGAATGCATGCACATGCACTCATACACGCACACACATGAAGGCATGCACTCATGCACACACATGAATGCATGCACATGCACTCATACACGCACACACATGAAGGCATGCACTCATGCACACACATGAATGCATGCACATGCACGCACACACACACACACATACACACGAGATAAGTAAATGAACTAAATAAGGGCGTCACTCATACACACACTAATTAAGAGCGATGGTGGTGCACACTTTTGCTCCTCCCAGCCCTCAGGAGGCAGGCAGATTTCTGAGTTCGAGGCCAGCCTGGTCTACAGAGTGAGTTCCAGGATAGCCAGGGCTACATGGAGAAACCCTGTCTTGGAAAGGAAAGGGAAGAGAGGGGAGGGAGAGGGAGGAGAGGGGAGGAGAGGAAAAGAAAAATGAAGAGAAAAGAAAAGCATTAAGGTATTGGTTTAACCAGTCATCACATGTTTTTTCAGCCTTTGGGTGGCAGGTGTAAGAATCATGAGTTCAAGGCCAGCCTGGGCTACCTTGTCTCAACAAAATAAAATAAAATATAAAATAAAATAAGGGGACTGAAGAGTTTGCTCAGTGTAAGATCCTTCATTGTGCTAAGCGCATGGTGACCCCTACAGCTTTAAAGCTCAGGGCAGAGGCAGGCAGATCTCTGTATTCAAGGCCAGGCATAAAGCTGGAAAGAGAGAAGGGTTCTAATCCCACCATGTTGTCCTGTGACCTCCACACACATGCTGTGGTGCTGGCACCCACATACATATGCACACACACATACATACACACAATAATTATGATAATAATTTTGAATGCTTTAGAAACGGCTCTTTGATTAAGAGCATTTCTCGATCTCCCAGAGAAAGCAGAGATCCCAGCACCCACATGGGAGTCTCGCAATTGCCTGTAACGCCAGCGCCAGGGCACCCGACACAACACCTCTGCTTCCTGGCAGCCACCTGCATTCACATCCATATACCACACATACACGCAGACATAATTAAAAAACAATAAACAAACCTCCCAGGCATTGGTGGTACACACACTTAATCCCAGCACTGGGGAGGCAGAGCAGAAGGCTCTCAGAGTTCCAGACCAGCCTGGTCTACAGAACACTAAATAAATAAATAAATAAATAGAAAAATAAATTGGGGTTGGAGAGATGGCTCAGCGGTAAGAGCACTGACTGCTCTTCCTTAGGTCATGAGTTCAAATCCCAGCAACCACGTGGTGGCTCACAACCATCCATAACAAGATCTGACGTCCTCTTCTGGTGTCTGAAGACAGCTACGGTGTACTTACATATAATAATAATAAAAAAAATCTTTAAAAAAAAGAAAGAAAAGTAAATTTAAAATCTAGGCAGGAAGATGGCAGAGCCTGTAAGGTTCTTACTATGTAAGTGTGGGTCCCAGGCACTCTGTTTTTAAGGTTTTTGGGGTGACACATTTGTAACCCCAGTGCTGGGGTTACACAGACAGACTAGCCAAATCTATGCGCTCTGGGTTCAATGAGGAACCCTGTCTCAAAAACCAAGGTGGAGAGTGACTGACAATACCTGATGTGTTAACATGTGCATATGTATAACACACCACACGCACACACCACACACATACACACACACACACACACACACACCACACACACATACATACATACCACACACCACACACACACACCACACACCACACACACACACCACACACACACACATACCACACACACCACACACCATACACACACACATACACACACCACATACCACACACACATACCACACACACCCCCCACACACACACACATACCATACAAACACACATACACACCACATACCACACACACATACCACCCACACCACATACCACACACACATACCACACACACTACACACACACCACACACACACATACACCACACACACCACACACACCACACACACACACACATACACCACACACATACACACACACCACATACCACACACACATACCACACACATCACACACACACACACACCACACACACACCACACACACACCACACACACACACACACACACACCACACATACACATACACCACACACACATACACACACCACACACTACACACACACACATACACACACACCACACACACACCACACATACACACACACACCACACATACACACACACACCACACACACACACACACACACACACACACACACACGCATACCACACACACACACACATACCACACACACATACACACATACCACACACCACACACACACCACACACCACACACCACACATACCACACACACATACACACACACCACACACACACCACACACACCACACACACACACACACACACACACACACACAGTGGGGCTGATGGAGAAAGAGACTGACTCAAGTGTGCCTCTGTAAAGGGAATTTCAGGTACTTAGGAGACAAACAGGCTGGAGAGATGGCTCAGAGGGCGACTTGGGTTCAGTCTTCGGGATTCACATGATAGAGGCGAGAACCGGCTCCAGCAAGTTGTACTCAGACCTCCACAAAACACATGTGCACACTTGCACAGCACCAATAGAAAATAAACATAAATACATTCTAAAGACTGAGAAATGGGGGTGATCTGATTCCTGGGAAAGGTGACCAGAGAAGCAGATTCAGAAAACTGTGGTGTAGCCTGATCTGAGATCTTAGCTTGGGGCCCCATGAAGTCAAAATAACATTTCCTGGACACTTGTGCAACAAAGAACCTGGCTTCAACCAGTCTCAGCCAGGCAAGGCTATATCGAAACCCACATAAAATGAAGCAAAGTAAACAACTGTCACCGTCCGACATCTGGTCCCAACCAGTCCCGTCCCCCGGCCCCCCATCAGAGATGTTATCTGTTGTTAGGATACCTGGGAGGTAGATTGGGCCTTTCTGAGTCACGTGGTAAGCTGGGGCAAGGAGAGAGGTAGATTAGGTTGGCCCAGACCTAGCACCCCAGCCTCCTGCGTAGCTGAGGCAGGAGGATAGGAAGCCCAAGGCCTGCCTGGGCTACAGAGTGAAATCCAGCCAGCCTGAACCATTCATCCACACTCTGTTTCAAAAAGTGAGACAAGATCTAGAGAGGCTAGAAAAATGACTTTGAGGTCAAGAGCACTGACTGCTCTTCCGGGCGACCCAGGTTCGAGTCCCAGCACCCACATGACCGCTCACAATGTTTTGCAATTCCATTTCCAGGGGACCTGACAAAACACCGATGCACGTAAAATAAAACTGAATAAATAAATAAAAATTTAACCATGCAGTGGTGACACACACCTTTAGTCCCAGCACTTGGGAGGCAGAGGCAGTTGGATTTCTGAGTTCAAGGCCAGCCTGGTCTACAGAGTGAGTTCCAGGACAGCCAGGGCTACACAGAGAAACTCTGTCTGGAAAAAACAAACAAACAAACAAATAAATACTTAGAAAGATCTAGAGATGTAGAGTACTTTAGGATCCCCCAGTGAGGGGCTAAAGGTATGTTTTAACAGTACTACGTACTGGGCGTGGTGGCGCACGCCTGTAATCCCAGCACTTGGGAGGCAGAGGCGGGCGGATTTCTGAGTTCAAGGCCAGCCTGGTCTACTGAGTGAGTTCCAGGACAGCCAGAGCTATACAGAGAAACCCTGTCTCAAAAACAAAACAAAACAAAACAGTACTACGGAAGCCCTGCCTAGCACAGGGAATAAAAATAGATTAACAATAGTAAAAGTTTAATTTTCTCCATCTTTTTTCACATTTATATATTTCTCCCGCGCCCCCAGGGTTTTTCAGTGTAGACAGCCATGTCTGTCCTAGACTGGCTTTGTAGATCAAGGCTGGCCTCGAACTCACAGAGACCCACCCACCTCTGCCTCCCCAGGACTGTGTCTAAAGGCATGCTCCACCAAACCTGGCTTATATTAGTGTGTGTGTGTGTGTGTGTGTGTGTGTGTGTGTGTGTTCATGTGCCATGGAATACATGCTTATGGAAGTCAAAGGACAACTTGCAGAACCATTTGAGTCCAGGGAATGCAATTTAGGTCACCAGACTTGGCAGCAAACACCATTACTGGCTAAGCCATCTCAAAGGAAAATGATGTAATGTCTCTTGTTATCCTGACTCATCCTTTTGGTTACTCTGACACGGGGTCAGAGGGAGGCCCGGTGGGCCTCTGACTGGTTAGGGCCTACCAGGAGCTTCAAGCCCCGCTCCCTCAGCCGCCTCCTCTGGAGCATCTCGGATTACTTACTTGCCTGTGTTGCTTAAGTTTAGGCCGAGCTGGGACTTGAACTCAGGACCCTTGGTACACTAGGCTAGCCCTCCACCCAGAACAGTGTTATTTATTTGGTTTTGTTGGTTTTAAAGAAGGTTGAACCACGTAGCCCTCGCAGAACTGGA
Source organism: Apodemus sylvaticus (assembly GCF_947179515.1). Classification (NCBI taxonomy): domain Eukaryota; kingdom Metazoa; phylum Chordata; class Mammalia; order Rodentia; family Muridae; genus Apodemus; species Apodemus sylvaticus. The sequence goes on along the minus strand of NC_067493.1, from coordinate 34,423,760 downwards.
ACTAGACCAGGCTGGCCTCAAACTCACAGAGGTTTGCCTGCCTCTCAGCCACCGGGTTTTTCAGTGTTTAATGAAGAGGAGATTGGGGCTGCTCAACAGTAGGGCCTTTGTCTAACATGGGGGCCCCTGGATTTGATCCCCAGGACCACAGGGAGTAAAAAATTGACTATGAAGAAAAAATAAAACAGTGAGTCTGTTATATAGTGTCAGGTAGCCCAGGCTGGCCTCAAACTGGCTATGTAATGAAGGATGGTCTTGAACTCGGGATCCTCCCATCTCTACCCCCAGTGCTGGGATTCTGTCACAGGCCCACTCACTTGGCTTTAACACCATCTGGTGACTTCATCATGAGAACTTGGCTATGCCCACAAAGTCACGAAGCGGTTCGTGGGCCCTTGAGATGGCTCAGCCGGTAGAGGCAGAGGCCGCGTGAGCCCAGTGGTGAGAGTCCACCCCAAGCCCACGTAAAGGTGGAAGGAGAGAGCCGACTCCGCAAAGCTGTCTTCTGGTCTCAGCTTTGGAGCTGAGCCACAGAGGCGCACGAACAGGAAGGGTTCTGTGTGGATGGGGCTCAGAGCTAGAAAGCTGGTGTACTCGAAGCCCTGGCTTCCAGCCCAGCTCGGAATAAATCTAGCTGTGGCGTCCCTGCCCATAAGCCCAGCACCAGAGAGGAGGAGGAGGAGGAAGGAGAATGAGAAACTCAAACCGTCCTTTGTGAGGAATCAGGTTCGAGTCCAGCCAGGATACGAGACCCCGTTTCCACAAACGGAATCAGGATCCAGCCCTAGTAACAATGTGTCCCAAGCACAGATCCTTTATCCTCAGCACCACATAAAACAGGCATGGGGGTACACATCTCTAACCCCAACACTGGGAAAGTGGAAGCAGGACCTTCAGGAATTTAAGGTTGTCTTTAGCTGTATACCTGGAGGCTAGCCTGGGCTACATTTAGATCTTCTATCAAAACAATAAAAACCCTGAAGCAGGGGATAGGAAAGTCAGGGTGTGGCCCAGCCTGCCCTGTGGTGGTGTGGGTGTGGGTTTAAGGACTCTCTGTACCTTGGGCATTCCTGGGTTGTGGGAGGACTCCCTAGGGAGGAGGCCTCAGCCCGGACCTGTAAGACCAGCAAGGCTTCAAGAGTGGGGAAAGGACATTCCTTAGGGAAGGTGACTCCTATAGAGCGGCCTGTGGAAAATAAGCAGGCCAGCCTGGCTGCTCAGAGAAAGGGAGACCAGGGAGGAAGCAGCAGATGAATTAGCCACTCCCCCTCCCACCCCCTCCCTTCAGTGTCATCTGGGGTGCCCCAGCCCCACCCCCAGTCCTGGGCATTAACTGGGTCCAAGATACAGGGTTTCCCTTCTAACACATGAAGAGCTTGCCAACATGGTAGTACACTCAAGGACTAAGGCAGGAGGATTGCAATGAGTTTGATGGGCTTTAAAAAAAAAAAAAAAAAAAAAAAAAAAAAAGCAAGTAAAAGCCTCAAACTCCGTGGTTCTCCAGTCAGAGATAGTTCTCATTTTTACAATGAGATCTCCTGAATCACTTTTTGAGACAGGGTCTCATGTAGACCAGGGTAGCCTTGGACCTTCTACTACTGGGGGATAGCCTTCATTTAGGAATGAGTATGGGACACAGGGCCTTTGGCATGCCAGGCACGCTCTTACCAACTGAGCTCCACCGTTCCATCTTATTACAACATCAGGGTCTCTCTCCCGTGGACCCTCAGCCACCCGCCTCCAGCCCCGGCCCATCCAGACCTCAGAGAAGAGCCCAAACCTTTCCTGTATGCAGGTGCCATTTATTGTAGAAAATAATAATTACAGCTGTGAACAGACCTTAAATTACAAAACAAGAAACCACAGAGAGGGCAGGGAGTCCAGGAGACTCCCCGGTGCAATGCCATCACCCCGGGACCTTCCGCAGACTGGCCGGTGTCCTTGAAATGGACAAGGGGCAGGAATTCAGAGGAGGCCCCCTCGAGAGGCTCAGGGTCCTTCGGAGCGGGTGAAGAGATCAGAGCATTTAGCCAGACAGTAAGGGAAAGGGGTGGGGACACCCTGGGCTGCTTCTAGGTCCCCAGGCCCAGCACTCCCCAAACCAGTTTAACCCACCTCCACCCTTCTTGCCTCAAACCCGTCCATCCACTGCACAGAACTTCATTACGGCGGTGTGTGGGTGGCTAAGGCCTCAGTCATTGCTAATCACTGGGAGGATTCCATAGCAGAACCCACCGGCTCTCCATGGTCCCCCAGTCACACTCAGTCACTCAGCACCCCAAGACTCCAGGTAGGACCAGGAGTGCTCGGAATCGCGGGGCGTCATGGCAAGAGTAGCGCTGGAGTAACGTGTAGGCTGAGTGGGGGACAGAGCAGGACATCCACTCCGGAGTCCAAAGTCACAGCTGAGCTACCCCGGCCAGCAGGACCCAGCTCCCGCCTCCACTGCTGTTCCCAGCTGCGTCTGCCTTCAGCCCCGTAGCCAGGAGCAGTTTGGATGTAAGCAGCAAGGAAATACTTTTACATCCATCCTTGCCCGTTGTAAGGAGCCTTGAGATCGTGTCCGAGTGGGGCAGGTGGGTCCCCAAGAGCTACGGGCTAGTAACTTGGCACAGTCCGGGTTTGCCCGTCCCCAGCAAGCAGCAGGGCAGGTCCTGGAGAATCTGAGGGGCCACAGGCTGTTATGAGCTCAATCCAAGAAAAATAACAAAGGCAACGTGGCCATAGAGCGGCCCACCTTACACATAGTTGCTGGCGGGGACAGAGCGGGCGGCGGAGTACTTGGCCGAGTAGGGCTTGTCGTTGCTGCGAGGTGGGCAACTGCAGCAGAGGAGACCTCCTCCCAGGAGCAGCAGCCCAGAGGCCGCCCAGCCGATGTAAAGCGAGGCCCCCATCTCCCTCTTCTGCCCGGAAGCCACCAGAGGGTTGTAGAAGTCGCGGATGACGTTGTGAGCGGTCCAGGATACGGGTACCATGATCAACATACTCGCCACGACGAACACGGCTCCGGCGGTGATCATGATCTTGGCCTTGACGGTCTCGTCCTCCATACAGTTGGTGCACTTGCCCCCGACCACGGAGAGGAGCATCCCCAGAGCTCCCACGATGATGCTAACCACCATAAGGGCTCGGGCGGCCTGCAGGTCCTGCGGCAGGGCCAGCATGGAGTCGTACATCTTGCACTGCATCTGGCCGGTGCTCTGCACCACGCAGTTCATCCACAGGCCCTCCCAGCTGGTCTGCGCCGTGACGATGTTGCTGCCGATGAAAGCGGTCACCCGCCACATGGGCAGCGCACAACTCAGGATGACTCCCAGCCAGCCCAGCACCGCCAAGGAGATCCCCAGCACCTGCAGCCCCATGGACGCCATCGCTCAGCCTCTGCAGGGGTCGAGGTCGGTGATCACAAAAAGTTCTCTCTCTCTCTGGAATCCCAGGGCTGAGAAAGCCTTTTTCCGGTGAGTCCCGGGAACACAAAGCCAGCCGGAGGTGCTGAGACCCGAACACAAGCTACCAAGCGCGAACACTGAAGCTCTTTCCCGCCCGCCCGGCACCTGCGACCAGGACCTGAGGCTGCAGGTGCCGCAGTTAAAACACTGTGGAGGAGGGGCGGAGGCAGAGGGAGGGGTTTCAGTCCCCAAAGGCCTCCCTCGCGACCAGTTTCTCTGGATTCCTGAACCTGGGCCAACAAAGGCGTTCTGAGGCCCCAGTCCTGGGCCCCTGAGTCACCCGACAGTATCACAAGAAACTACCATGTTCCCCCAGCCCCCAGGCTCAGGCTGAGGTCAGCTGGGACACAGACACTGAATCACCAGCCAAGAGCACCTGGATGCGCGCCGGGTGGGAACAGCTAGGAGCGACAGGAAGTCCAAGCGTCGCCAGGGTTCGGAGCCTATTAGCGGAGGTCCCCAAGACTCATTCCACTCATTCCGGGCTCCCGTGGGACGTGGGAGAATGGAGACCCTTCACAGAAGAATCTGAGGCCAGTGTCTGGGGTTGTCCAAAAGATCCCCGACTTAATTAGTGTTACTTTTACCTTACCAATTTTATCTCCACCAACAGGGCTATTATTGTCATTAATATGCCCACGTAGCTACTTTGCCTAGGCCAGAGGAAGTTGGGGTAGGAAAATGAGGAGCTGGGGTGGGGACAGCCGAGAACCAGCCCTCCTGCTGGACTCATGTGATTTCCCCACCCAGCCATAGTGCCTCAGGCGGTAGAGGCGAGGCACTTGGGGCCAGAACAAGAGATTCTAAACACAGAAAGGCGGGTGGGATGGTTCAGTGGGTAGAGCAGCTCGCCGCCAAGCCCCAAGGACCTGGGATCTCCGTGACAGGAGACACCCACATCCTCCGCACAAATGCGATCGATAAATAAATGCAATTTAAAATTGGGATTGGTGGTGGCGGTTACAGAATCCTGTCCTCTCTTCCTTCCTAGGCCTGACTGAGTCTTGCTCAGCCAGAACTGGGTGAAGACCAATTCAAAACCCAGCCAGGCTCCAGAGACAGGCTTGACTTCATAAATTGATGTTTATTCTTCAGAGACTCGGGAGCCGTTCCCATAAAGCCAGCCTGGGCACAAGGTCCTTGGAGACATCGAAGAGAAAGGGAGTCCTCCACCAGAGGTGCAGACGGGGATCAAGAGACATGGTGGCTTCCTGCCACAACTTTAGGGGGTTTCTAGGGGCCACTAGATTTCGAGATTGTGCTAGGGACAGCAGTACTAAGAGGCACACACCCTCTCAGGGTGACCGGGTAACGCAGTGCGGACTGGGTCAAAGAGAACATCTCAGGGAGGGGACAGCAAGGAGCCGGGGGTCAGAGTGATGTTTCGCAAGGCGAGGAATCTAGTTTGACCAGGCACTGGCCTTAGGGGGTGGGGGAGGGGATACCGAGGGAAAGGTAGTCTCCTATGCTCCCTGCCCCCCACCCCAGCTGGTACAAAGGTCAGAGGTGAACATGTCCATCTGAGAGCAGGCTAAGAAGGGGCCATGTGTATCCCAAAGGCACCTGGGAAATGCAGATAAGGAGAACTGCGGGTCCACCACAGGGGCAGAGGGGACCTAGGAGAAGGGGTCATTGATGTAGCTCCCTGTCACCATAGCCCCATCTGGAATCATCCCTCTCTGTCCTGGACTAGTGTGTGTCTGTCTTTCTTTTCTTCTCCTTTTTTTTTTCTTTTTTTTTTCTTCTTTTAGATATGGTTTCCTATAGTTCTGGCCGGCTCAGACTCCCTATGTCACTAAAGCTGACCTTAAACTTCTGAGCCCCTTGCCTCCACTTCCCAAATTGCAAGCCCCGACCTGTTTTAGACGGTGCTAGGAACTCAGGGCTTTGTGGGTGCTGGGCCAGCACTCTACCCTACAGAGCCTCATTCCCAGCTCCATCCTTACTTTCCTATTCCCGCCCCTACTTCACAAGTGCGGCTCAGTCTCTGGCTTTGCTGCTCTTAGTTTCGTTTCTTTCTTTCTTTCTTTCTTTTTTTTTTTTTTTTTTTTTTTTTTGGTTTTCAAGGCATGGTTGTTTGTCTGTGTAGCCCTGGCTGTCCCGAAACTCACTCTGTAGAGCAGGCTGGCCTTGAACTCAAAGCTCTGCTTGCCTCTGCCTCCCAAATTAAAGGCACACACCACCACTGTCCCCTACTTGGTTTTGTTTCCTAAAACAGTGTCTTGGCATATCTAAGCTAGCCTGGAACCCTCTGTAACACAAACTGGCCTCAAACACATGGTAATGCTCCTGCCTCAGTCTCCAAGCTGCTAGAGTTACAGGTGTGCGCCCCACTCTCTCCTGTTTCTCTTTGTGCACCTTTTGGGTGAACACCCCGAGGACCACAGCTGCCATAGATCCTTGAACTCTGGCCACTGTCCAGAACCCTGTCTGCTGCCCTGGGCTTCCTGCCTGTTAGTCTGTCCAGTTGCATCAAGACATGGTTGTTTCTGTGAATCTGTACAACAGATGCACAGTCTCTTTAAAATAGTTCACTGTTCCCCTCCCCAACCCCTGTATTTGAAACTGGAGTCTCAGTGAAACTGTGTAGCCCAAGCTGTCCTCAAATTCTCATGTTTCCTCTTCGTCCTCCTGGGTGCTGGGATTACAGGTTATGTACACTACTGTATACAACTGGTGCATAATCCCTGCATCTACGGAGGATGGTCTTCCACCATCCCACGTGGTCTGTGAGTGCTCAGTACTTGGAGTTGGTGGGAAACTGAATCTTGGCCAGTAATGAGCTCCAAGGTTAGCAGAACCAATGGAGCAGGGACCCCCTCAGTGTGCCAAGGGGACAGTTGAGGCCGTCGTGACACACACACATACCTCCAAGACTCTTTCAGAGCTGGGGGCTCATAAAACCTAAACCTAGGGCAATGTCTTATCAAGGTAGGTGTGATCATGTTAGGTGTGATTGAGCTAGGAGTGGCGGCCTACACTTGTAATCTCAGCACTTGGGGGATGGGGGGAGGGGGGAAGGCTGGAGGACTATCGAAAGTTCAAGGCCAGCCTAGGCTACCAGTCTAAACTCTATTCCAAGAAATAAAGTTATCTGGAAATGAGGGTAATTCCAGCTCCCAGTAAGCTGAAGGAAGCTGAAACAGGCTGTTGGGCATAACACCATCACCAAGGCGACACATTTCCTAGAGTCTCTGTATTTTGCTAAGGCGCATGCTCCATACCTCCTGTAAGGCCTGCCCTAGAGGCTTGGCCACCAAACGACTAGATACTCTTTCACCACAAAACCCTTTCACCAGCTACAAGTCTGAGACCAGCTTGGACTCATAGCAGGACTCCGTACCAACCAATCAAAAGAAATAAAAATTAAAAAATAAGGGCTAGGGATATACGTCAGTTGGTATCATGCTTATCTAGTGAGCCCTGGCCCCACGTAGACTAAACATGTGGGGCACAATCGTAACCCCAGAACCCAACAAGATTAAAAGTTCAAGGCCAGTCTGGGGGCCACATGAGACGCCTTCAAAATCAACACAGTAGGCTTAACAGCGCATGCCTTTAATCCTAGCACTGAAGGACTTTCGGCACGAGGATGAAAGGGCTTAAAAGGGGGAATATAGGGGGTTAGGTGAGTGTGGCAGGCAGTGTGGGGGAAGGTGTCCAGGCGGGCCCTTGCCTGGGCACCTCTGCCCCTGAGGGACCACACACACACACAGACATGGTATAGAATAGAGTTTATTCAGAATAGGGGATGGGAGTTAGTGGTAGAGGTAGAGAGAGAGAGGGAAAGAGAGAGAGAGAATAGAGAGAGGGAGAGAGTGGAGGCCGGCCATGACCCCGTGGAGGGGGGAAGAGCCCCAGGGGCAGAGAGGTGAGAGAGTGTGGGAGAGCAGAGAGCAAAGAGGGAGAGGAGGAGCAAGTAGCCCCTCTTATAGTGGGCCAGATCTCTGGGGCAGAGCATACCTGGCTATTGCCAGGTAGGTGTGGGGTGGAGCTTAGACAAAACCCCAACATTCCCCAATGTTTGGTTAATTAATAAAAGAAAAAGAAAAAAGAAGTGACGGCGAATACGGCGAAGCAGGAATAGGGTCGTTGTTGAGATCTGGCTGCTTCATGCTGACATTGGGGCGGCGTGTCTCTGGGGAACCTAGAGAAAGGGGTATGGGGGGTGATTGTCCAGTCTCAGGAGGACTGGCTGCTTCTTTGTTGTCCAGGGTTAGTAGAGCCATTTGAGGATTGGTCAGGAGAACAGGTCCAGTAGAAGCTGTCTGCGTCTGGAGAAGCTGAGAGAGGAGATTGGAGCATCTGAAGGTTGCTTCTCTGGAGCTATCTTGGACATGGCAAGGGCCTGGACTTGACAAGATGTTGGAACACATTAGCATAGGTGGGGAACAAGACCAAGTACATTTGGGAGAAAGGAAAATTTTCTTTTTTTTTAAGATGTACAATTGAAACCCAGAGGAATCCCACCCTTTGGAAAGGTAGTAAGTCGGGAGGAAAAGGCAAAAACGAGAAAAGAAAGGGGGGAGAGGGGAGGAGAGAGAAGGAAATGAGAGAAGAGAAAGAGAAGGAAAGATAGGTGTATCCGTGCATGCCTGTCATCCCCCGCACTCAGAAGGCAGAGAGCAGGCAGGAAGGTCTCCTTGAGGGAGTCCCGCGCACGCCAGAGGCAAGACCCTATCTCAAAAGCAAACATACAAAATGCAAGTTCAGTGCTCAGCATGGGGGACTTGCACACAGTAGGTTTGTGGAGGACGTGTGATTCAGAGTGCACGGGGCATCTCCTGTTTTCTAGCCGCCTTCCTGCTCCTCCCCCAGGCGGGAATAGGCCAGCAACACAAACACGGACAGTTTCTGCCTGGACCACGCCTCCCCTAGACTTTCCATACAAGGCTCTGAAGACTCTCTCGGAAGGCTGCGGGCTCAGTAATCACAGAGATAAGCAGCAGTCCAAACCGGAAGTGCTTTCCTGCCCGGGAATGACCTCATTCATGCCAGTCTACTCTGCAAGACTCCAGGGGCCCCTGGAGCTAATGAGTAAACTGAGGCCCGAGGAGAAGCAGGCACTTGCCTTGGATGGGTGGGGTAGCCTTAGCTAGGTTTTCCTTCCCAGTTGCCCCTGCCCAGGTTACCATACAGGAAGCAGATGGCCAGACCCCACCTCCACCCCTACCATCTTGCCCCCTCCACTTCCGACTCTCGCCAAATGGCACTGAGCGAGCCCGGGTGGGGGAGGGGAGGCAAACAGCCCTAAAACTTTCCACCTGTATCCTAAGTGACTAAGAGGCTCAGCCGTCCCCACAGAAACAGGAAATAGGAAGGGCTGTGGCGGGGGTGGGGGAGCAGGTGTTCACAGGTCCGCCAGGCAGAGGTGGTCAGCCAGGGAAGGGGAGGCTACGGAGCCAGCTCGAGGTTAGACAAACAAAGCAGCATCAGGGAGAACGTCCAGATCCGGACCGGCGGTGGCAGGGCGCGACTGGAGGGCATTTGATGGGTGGCAGAGTTAGGTAGTGATGTCCCCCACACCCCGCCTGGACGAAGCACCTGCAGGTCCAGGAAGCCTTTCTGCGGCCCCCATAGCCCCCTGAACAGTAAAGGGGAGACAAAAGAATTCACCTCCGCCTCCACCCCACCCCCCGTGCCTGCCCTGGTGCAGATGGCGTGCAAACTCTTGCTGTAAGCCTTCAGCATGTGTCTGCAATTTGTTTGTGGGCTGTAGGATGCAGATTGGTGTGTGTGTGTGTGTATGTTATGCTGTGTGTGTGTGGTATGTGTGTGCGATGTGATGATGTGATGTGTGTCTGTTTGTGGTGTGATGAATGTGTGATGTGTATGTGGTGTATGTGTGTAGTGTGTATATGTGTATGGTGTATGTGGTGTGTATGTGCGTGGTGTGTTTGGTGTGTGTGTGTATGTGGTGTCTGGTGTGTGTGCTGTGCATGTGTGTAGTGTGTATAGTGTGTATGTGTGTGGTGTAAGTGGTGTGTATGTGCGTGGTGTGTTTGGTGTGTGTGTGTGTGTGTGTGTGTATGTGGTGTCTGGTGTGTGTGCTGTGCGTGTGTGTAGTGTGTATAGTGTGTATGTGTGTGGTGTGTATGGTGTGCGTGTGGTGCGTATGGTATGTGTATATGGTGTGTGTGGTGTGTTTGGTGTAGTGTGTGTTTATGGTGTCTGGTGTGCGTACTGTGTATGTGTGTAGTGTGTATAGTGTGTATGTGTTGTGTGTGTATGTTGTATATATGTGTGTGGTGTGTAGGTAAGTATGGTATGTGTGTGTGTGTGTGTGTGTGTGTGTGTGAGAGAGAGAGAGAGAGAGAGAGAGAGACTCTTGCTGATCCTTGAGCTCACCAGTTGGCCAGGTTGGCTAAACAGCAAGCCCCAAATCCCCCTGTCTCCACCCTCCCAGTGCTGGAACTACAGGTACCCCAAACCCAGCTCTTCCTGCTTGTGCAGCAAACACTTTACCCCTGAGCAATCTCCTCAGCCCAAGAGCTGCACTCGGTTCCCAGCCTGGGCACTGGCAGCCCTGCGAGGGAGGCCAATCCTCAAAACCCCGAGGAAAGGGACAACAGCGGGTAGCACAGAAAGGAGATGCCGTTAAGGTCACCACACTGTGAAGAGTAACAAAGAGATCGGGTGACATCCTGAAAGTTCACCCTTGGGGTCCAGACGAGAGGTTTAGCTTTGAATACAGGGCAAGAGACAGGCAGAGCTGTAAGGGTCACATACTGTTCAACCCAGGGCCCAGCAGTCCTAGTCAGACATGGGCCCACCGTCACCCACCCATCATCCTTCCAACTCCGAGTCTCCTGGAAGTTGTCAGAACTGTGTGAAGTCTTTTTCCAGGGGAGGCGAACCCCTTTTCTGGCTGGCGCCAGCCTTCAACCTTCTCCCCCCAACATGAGACTCCTGGGGAATTCTAATGTCTTAGGAGCCACTGTTCTGACAGAAGGAAGGGCAAAAGGGGGGGAGATACGGGTGTGCATTTCCAATTCCCTCATTCCTACCAGGACGGTTACACGGTCACTGTCTTTTACAGCAGAGACTGTGAGGCCTGTGCTGGCGGGTGCATAGCGTCCATGCTGGCTTTTCTCAGGCGTGGCCCCCTCCTCCAGCCCCCTGACCACAGCCATCCCGGATCATATGATGAGCCCTCTGCTAGCTCACCAGCCTTGTTCTACCATCAAGCTCTGTGGAAACAGGTGCTGTCGAGACACAGATGTGAGCCCGAAAACCAAGAGGAGGATGGGGGGGAGCATGCGCACAAGCCATGCCAACCTCCTCGGCCACGCGGCCCACTGTGTCCGGTAGGCAGGTGGGGGAGGATAAAAAAAGCAGAGAAAAGAGATTTAAGCAAGGCCAAGTTCATCTTCAGAGCAGCGACCTGAGCATCGAATCCAGAAAATGGAAGAACAGGGTGCTGGTGGCAAGAGCTACGCATAAGTCCAACTCCGGGACAAGTCGGGGCCTCGTTGATCTACAACAGTGGTCCTCAACCTTCCAAACGCTACGACCCTTTAATACAGTTCCTCATGCTGTGCTGACCCCCAACCATAAAATGTCTCTGTTGCTACTTCATAACTAATTTATGCAGGATATCTGATATGTGACCCCTCCCCAAAAGGATCACGCATACACACACACCCAGGTGCTCTACAGGATGGTCCTGAGAAAGTCTTCTTGCCCGAGGGAACAAGCTTCTTCTAGAAGCTTGGCAGCAAGCATCTTTACCCACTGAGCCATCTTGCCAGCCTCACAAACGGCTTAGAAGGAGATGATTACTCTATCCAGAGTGCTGTCCGGACACATTGTACAGAGTGTACACGCCTTTTCAGTTAACTTCTTTGTTTGTTTGGCTTTTGTTTTCTGTTTTTGAGACAGGGTTTCTCTGTGTAGCTCTGGCCATTCCTAGAACTCACTCTATAGACCAGGCTGGCCTTGAACTCAGAAATCCGCCTGCCTCTGCCTCCCAAGTGCTGGGATTAAAGGCACGCACCACCACCGCCCAGTGTTCACTCCTTCATTTGGGGACTGGATCTGTCCAGAGAGGCTCTGTTGTTCCTGGAGTCCAAGGTGACTGCAGGTTCGGGACAAAGACAGCACACCTTCAGGTGCTTTGCAGGGAAACCTGGAACAGAATATGGTAAAAGCCTTCGGCCGGATGCCAGGGGCCCTTATCTCTGGGCCTTCCGCCTTGAAGATAGATTAGATAGTTCCAGTATCTCCGAACTCCTGCCAGGCAGTCCTTGAATGATTGACATGCCCACAAGCAGAGTCAGCAGCTGACCCAAAATCTAGGAGACAGAACCAAAATGGAAGCAGAGAGGCTAGACTTCCCTCTGCTTTTAGTCACCCACGGGTCCAGGTGAAGAGAGTCAGGGTGTGGGGAACGAGGATAAGCATTTTCTTCTGTTTGTTCTTGAGACAGTCCCACGTAGTCCAAGTTAGACTCGAACTAGCCATTTAGCTGAGAGTGACCTTGAACGCCTGATCTTCCTGGAATTACAGGTATGCAGCACCAAACCCAGTTATACACAAATAGTGTTAGGTCCACATACCTATGTCTGTATGTGGCACACGCATGTGTTTGTGTACATTCATGTTCATGCACATGCATGGCACATAGAAGCCAGGGGTTGGAGTCCTGGGTCCTCTCAATCGGTCCCCACCTTACTATTTTAATTACGTCTATTTATTTTAGAGGGAGTTGGTACACATGCATCGACCAGAGGAAAACCTACAGGAGTTAGCCAGTTCTCTCCTTCCATCCCATGGATCCTAGGAATTGAACTTGGGCTGTCGGGCTTGGCTGCAAGCACCTTTGCCCATGTGGACAGGCCCTCTCCTTTGTTGTTTTGTTTTGTTTTTTTGTTTGTTTGTTTTTATTTCTGAGGTAGAGTCTCTCCTTGAACTGGAAGCTGACCGATTTAACTAGGCTAGCTTCAGGGATCATCCTGTCTCTGACATCAGCAGGTCTGGCTTTTTACAGGAGTGCTGGTTAAGAATGGAACTTAGATGATGGGGGTGTACACTTTTAGCCCCAGAACTCTGGAGGCAGAGGCAGGCATATGTCTGAGTTCGAGGCCAGCCTGGTCTACAGACGGAGTTCCAGGACAGCCAGGGCTACACAGAGAAACCCTGTCTGGAAAGAAAGGGAAAAGAATCAACTCAGATCATGTTTCTGCAGCAGTTTTATTTATTTGTTTTTGTTTTTAAGATTTATTTAGGGGCTGGTGAGATGGCTCAGAGGTTAAGAGCACTGACTGTTCTTCTGAAGATCCTGAATTCAAATCCCAGCAACCACATGGTGGCTCACAACCATCTATAGTAATGAGATCTGATGCCCTCTTCTGGAGTGTCTAAAGACAGATACAGTGAACTTACATATAATAACAAATAAATCTTTAAAAAAATTATTTGTGTGAGTGTTTTGCCTGCACATATGTATGGGCACATACATGCTTGGTGCCCATGGAGACCCAAAAAGGGTATCAGATACCCTGGGACTGGAGTTACAAATGGTTGTGAGCTGCCATGTGGGTGCTGGGAATTGAACCTGAGTCCTCTGCAAGAGCAGCCAGGGTTCTTAACCACAGAGCCATCCCTCCAGCTCCCAGTTACATTTTTTTTTTAACAGTAACTAGTCTGTCAAAGGTTTTACAAACCCTTAAACATACTTCCTGTGTAAGTGTGTGCCTTGCAGGTTCACTGCACAGCCCTCGGCATGGAATGCTCTAGAAGGGCAGTCATGTGATCGGTTACAGGAAACAGGGCACTCCAGTATGGACTGACCACTTTCTATACTGTGGCCCTGGGCTAGGGTCCAAACTCGGGCACTACCAGGAAAGGATGCCGGGCAACAGAAATGACCTTTCAGCCAATCTCCCCATATGAGAATAGACACTTCCTCTTTGTCACTATGATCCAAAGCCTCAGAAGCCAGGCCTGGGAAGCTCCTTAAACCAGTGCTTCTCAACCTGTGGGTCATGACCGCTTTGGGGGTCCAGCGACTCTTTCTCAGGAGGCGTATAACAGATATTCTGCATCTGAGATATTTACATTATGATTCATAAGAGTAGCAAAATTACAGTTATGAAGTCGCAGTGAAAATAATTTTCCGGTTGGCGGGATCACCACACCATAAGGAACTGTATTAAAGGGTCTGGGTATGAGGAAGGTTGAGAACCACTGCCTTAAATCCTTCTGACTAATTGACTGGGTTGCTTGGGGCTTAGCAAGCCACTAGAAAGCCAAGGTCCTGGATCTCAGAAGTGGGAGACGGAGCAGGACGACCTCAAGGTCCAGGCCAGCGAGGAGTCTGTAGGTCCAGGCCAGCGAGGAGCCTGTACTGACTTTGTCCTAGCCTGTGGCCCATAGCAGGTTCAGCCACTGGTCTTCCATTAGCTAATTCAAAGAGTCAAATTAATAGTGGGAAGCAGAAAGGGAGAGGAGGGCCTTATTCAATGTGATTATGCCGGGAAAAGGGTCAGAGATCCACAGGGACACACACACACACACACACACACACACAGTCACTGATTCCTGAGAAATGATACCAGAGGTTGACCTCTAACCTCTCTACATGTGCATCCACATACTTAGACACACATGTACATGAACACACACAAGATGGGTAAAACCAGGGCTAGGGATGTAGCTAATGATAGAGTACTTATCTAGCATGGGAATCCCCAGCCCTCCCTGGTCCGGAGCCTGAATGGGTGGGCCATCCACCCCCTGAGGCCTGAGGCCAGGTAATGACAGGCCTGGCCACCCTGCCTGACTAGACTAGCCGGGCAAGTGCTGAGCCCTCCTTGGCCTGGGGTGGAGGTGGCCCTGATTCCAAGGAATAGAAAAGTCAACTTACAGCCTAATGATTGGAGTGCCAAGGTCCAGGAGGATGGAGGAGCAAATGGAGGGAGAGAGGGGAAGGCTCAGAGAAAGGGAAGCTCTGAGAGAGGAAACAGGAAGAGGGGTGTAGAGGAGACTTAGTCACCCCCAGGACAGCTGTTAAATTACTTTCCCTGGAATTAGTTAATTTCATTGGAATTCCCTCCCTGTTAGGTGACAGGGGTGTGTCTCAGTGGTAGAGCACCAGCCCAGAATCCCTCCCTGAGGGGCCAGAGCACAGTTAAAGCAATTGCTAAGACCCTTGGCTCCTCCCCTGCCTGACATTACTCTGTGGTTGCACAGGGCCTTGGCCATTATCCCATTATTGCCATTAGTGTCCCCAGTGACTCTCAGTCCCCTCCTCATAGCACACGGAGGCCCATCAGGCCTCCTTGGTAAACCGCCCCCTCCCACCCACCCCTTCCTCCTCTGAGGACTTCATTTCAGGTGCCCTGGTCTCTGAAGGCTAACAGTGCTGTCTTGGAGAGACAGCCCTTCAGCCCCACACAGATCAGGGCCCCTTGAAGCCTCTGTTATCAGACGCCCTAACTCTGTTTACCTATCCCTGCAGCCTCCCCAGGCAAAGAAACCCCAGTGTCAGCAAACTTTCCTAAGAACCTGCTTGGTATAGGCTGGGCACTGGGCTGGTAGCCTTCCTAAAACAGGAATCGGACTTATGTCCCAGTTAAACTACCAGATCGAAATAAAGATAAAACCAAGGTTCTGGAAGCTGATGTGACAACACAGGCCGTGCCGACGATGACCAGGCCAAGCGTCACACCCTGCTGGGGGATGTTATGGTTTTCTGATTCCTATTTGTCTCCCACTATGCTAAAGGCTTCTAAGAAGCTGTACCACTGAGCACATTACCAGCCCTTTCTGTCTGTCTTTTGTTTGCTTGTTTATGTCTTTTTTTTTTTTTTTTGAGACAGGGTTTCTCTGTAACCCTGGCTATCTTGGAACTCACTCTGTAGGCCAGGTTGGTCAGACAGCTCATGGCTTCCTGTAACACACACACACATACACACACACACACACACACACACACACAGCTCAGGTCCTTTGAAAGATCAGTGCGTTTTCTTAGCCACTGAGCAATCTTCCAGCCCCATTTCTATTTTGAGACAGAGTCCCACTAAATTACCCAGGCTGGTCTTAAATTTACCCTCTACCCTAGCAAACGCCCTGACCTTTGGATTTTTCTACCTCAGTAGCTGGGTTAACAGGACTCCATTACCAGGCCCAGCGTGGGTGGGTTTTGAACCGATGCATGCCCTGACCATCTGTGATTGGCAGGAGAAACTGGGCCAGGCATTGGGTTAATCAAAGAGCCATGGGTAGGTAATAGGGCATCGGAACCAAGGGAGGCAGGGCTTCGCTGGTGGGAAGGAGAGAGTGTGTCTGAGCCAGGGCCTCCTGAATCAGCTCCCTAGCCCTGAATATCTCCAGGGGCCGAGCAGGGACACATCTGGGATCCTCCATGCCACTTCCTCTTGGAACATGGGAGCTGATAGGACCAGCTCCCTGCCCGGGTCACACATCTGGTGACGTCAGTTTGCAGAGAGGAGAGAGAGAAAGAGAAGCTCTCTTTCCCTGTGACACACAGAGAGGCTGAGAGAAACTAGCAGACTCACCACGAGACTCCCTGGTAGACAGCCAGTGAGTCAGCTGTGACAAGGACAAAACCCAAAGAGTCCAGGGATCATAAGTCTATACGGCTCGAGCCTGGAGTGACTCAGAGGTTGTATTTCTCCTCCCTGCTTACAGGTGCAGAGACCCGGCCTGGCCTCCGTCCTACGCCACACTTCAACTTACAGTGTTGGCATAATACTCTCTCTTGCCCACAGATTCTTCCTGGGCCCGGAAGTCCAGCTAGCTGCCAGCTTTGGGCCCTTTAGCTTTGGGTGCGTTTATATGGACATATGTACTTATATGGGCCATTGTTTGTCCACATGTGTCTGTGTGTGCTCCAGTGTGCATGCTCATTCACGTGTGCACGTGCGTGTGTGTGTGTGTGTGTGTGTGTGTGCACATGTGCTTGCATGTGTGTGTGTGCGTCTGTGTGTGCTCCAGTGTGCGTGCTCATGCACGTGTGTGCGCCCGCGCATGTATGAGTGTGTGTGTACGTCTGTATGTGCCCATGTGCATATGTACACACATGTGTGTGCGCATGTATGTGCGCATGCATATGTGAGCATATGTGTGTGTGAGCATGTGTGTGTGCGTGTGTGTGAGCGGGTGTGTGTGTGTGTGTGAGCAGGTGTGTGTGTGTGTGTGTGTGTGTGTGTGTGAGCGGGTGTGTGTGTGTGTGTGTGTGTGTGTGCTGGCTGCCAATCTCAGCTATCTTCCTTGATTGACCCTAGGGACCAAACCACAGTCTTGAGGCTTAGGGGCAAGCTTCTTTGCCTGTTGAGACATCTTGCTGGCTCCTTGTTTTCACAGCCTGTGCATGCTGGCTCGACACGTGGGTCCTCATGCTGGAGAAGAAAGCCTTCTTACCTAAGGAGCCATTTTGCCAGCACACCTTTGACCTGGGACTCCCTGATTCAGCCATGGATCGGCTTGCCTGGCCTCCCTAGCACAGGTCACAAACAGGGGCCATCAAGTCCAGCCTGGGTTCTGGGGATCCCAACGCGGGCCCTCACATTTGTGCCACAAACACCTTCTCAGTCAGGCGAGCCATCTCCGCAGCCCCTCTTCCTTTGCCACCTGCACCTCACTTGCACTGTCCAGCCTAGAAGCGAGGGGCTCTGACTTCCTGCTGGCTCTCAGCTCGGCATCAATCCAGACCCAGGAAAGGACTCAGCCCGCTGTGCTCTGCTGCACACCCTGGGGACAGGAGGTGGAGCAGAGGCAGGAGCAGCCAAGCTTGTGGTTAGTTTTGAACTCTTTAATCATTCATTCAATGCTCTCTTTATACCAGGGCTTAACCAGCCGGGCTGGGATGTTTGAAGGCTTCCTAAGTGCTCCCCGGTTGGTTCCACCTTCCTGCCTTTTCTCTCATCCTCCCTCTGTTTGCACACGCCCTGCATCTTTGCATACAAGACCCAGGGAGCTGGATGGCCAGCTGCCACGGAGCTCTCTCTGCCCCTGTGGATCCCCCTCGACCAGATCCCACAGCTAGGTGTGGAGCACATGGCCTCTGCGTTTCTCTCTGTCGGCCTTTTACCCTCCTTCCCTTCTTGCCTGCCTGCCTGCCGCCATCCTTTCTGTAGGGTCCTGACCCAGGGCTTTCTCCCTATTAGGCAAGTACTCTCCCACTGAGCCACGCCCCCAGCCCCTCCCTGGGGGATTCTAGGCAGGGGCTCTCCCACTGAGCCACGCCCCTAGCCCCTTCCTGGGGGATTCTAGGCAGGGGCTCTCCCACTGAGCCACGCCCCAGCCCCTCCCTGGGGGATTCTAGGCAGGGGCTCTTCCACTAAGCCACACTCCCAACTCCTTGTCTTTGAGGTTTTTTCTGCTTTTGCTGGGGTCTTCGGCCTTTGTTCTTGTGAAGACAGAGTCTCACTGTGTAGCCCTGGCTGACTACCTCCTAGTAGCTGGAATGAAAGGTGCTCGCCCCATACCTGACGCTGGGTTTCGTTTGGTTAGAGTCAAGCTCACAGCCATCTAGCCTGCACTGACTTCCCCGTGGTTCTCATGCCCCTAACTCCTACCTGTTACTCGCTCTCTGATAGGGTTACTTCTGGCCCCCAGGACATCAGGAAGCCCTGCTCCAGTCCCAACAGCCTCGGCCAAGCTCTGGTTGCCATAGAAATCTCCAGAATGATCCGTGTGGCTTCTTTGGGGCCTCAAGGGCAGCAGCTTTGCTGTCACAAAAGAGAAATCTGGACGGGCTGGAGAGGCAGACGGGTCGGAGCACTTGTTGATCTTCCAGGGGATCCTCACTGGTTCCCAGCTCCCACACCACAGCTCACAACCAGGTTGGAACTCCAGCTCCACCACATCCAAGCCCCTCTTCTGGTCCCCAAGGACACATGGCATACCCAGAGGCACATAAATTACAGTACAGCCTATCCAGGTTCGGTGGCGCACGCCTTTGATCCCAGGACTTGGGAAGTAAAGGCAGGTGGATCTCTGAGTTTGGGGTCAGCCTGGTCTACAGAACAAGTTCTAGGACAGCCAGGGCTACACAGAAAAACTCTGTCTTGAAAAAACAAAGCAAAACAAGGATGGGCAAGCGTGGCCCTGGATAGGAGCCACAGGCCATCAATGGAAACGTATCATCAGTTTCAAGCCACTCCCTAATTCGCTCATTAGTCAGCTGTCTTCTCCTGCCAGCGTGTAAGTGCCAGGAGGACGGAAGCCTGTGTTATTTCCTATGCTTCATAACTGGATCTGATAACGCTCACATGACATCCTACCTACTTTGTAGACTGAGGCACTAAGGCACTAGGATCAACAAATCTCAGCTACCCAGAGAGCTTTCTCAATGTCAACCTGTGCAACTTACACCTGTCCCAAGTTGGGCAAGGAATGTGGCTCAGTGGTAGAGCTCCTGCCTAGAATCCCCCAGTGAGGGACTGGGGCGTGGCTCAGTGGTAGAGCCCCTGCCTAGACTCCCCCAGGGAGGGGCTGGGGGCGTGGCTTAGTGGTAGAGCCCCTGCCTAGAATCCCCCACGGAGGGGCTGGGGGCGTGGCTCAGTGGGAGAGCCCCTGTTATTTGCGCTCGCTTAGAAGCTGGCTCTGAGCTGGACACAGTGGTTCACACCTTTAAACCCCGCACTCTGGAGGCAGAGGCGAGCAAATGAACGCCGTGAGTTCAAGGTCGACCTGGTCTACAAGGCAAGCTCAAGACCGTGTCTCCAGCAGCAGCAAGAAATCAAAGCTGCCTCTACAAACAGGCCAGCCCACCACTTTTTTGGAGGATCGAGGAAGGAGTTCAAGACAGGGTCTCTCTGTGTAGCCCTGGCTGTCCTGGAACTCACCCTGTAGACCAGGCTGGCCTCGAACTTAGATCTGCCTGACTCTGTCTCCGGTGCTGGGATTACAGGCGTGCGCCACCACCGCAGACTAGCCCCTCGCTTTAAACTCAAGTATGTTTATGTCAAGTGGCCTCCGAAGATCCTCTGTCTGTGGCTGCCCCTGCCTCTGTCCCTTTAGGGATACGGAACAATAGCAAAACATTCCCCAAAGTTAAAACCCAGTATCTCTAACAATGGCTAGAAAGGAAACCACATTGTTGCCAATGGCTATCCCATGGTATAAAAATGTCCACGGTGGGAGAGACACCTCAAACTCGGTGGTAGGAAGCTCCGCCCCAGGCTAAAAAAAATAAATAAATCTCAACGGAGAGCCCTGCTCAAGCCTCAAGCCTCCTAGTCAGTTTCTGCTGGATGCTGTCAGCTCCGGAGTTGATGACATCACCGCTATGGGCTGCTAATTTCTT